>NC_089525.1:14096541-14266455 GCF_963924715.1 Thunnus thynnus | reverse complement strand
AAGTGCAACTCCCTTTCAGGCAGTGGAGATAATGTGAAATAGAATAATTTCATTACTTCAACTTTATTAGCCAAGTACCACCAAGCAATTGATTTTCTGCAGCACACTGTTTACAATTACAAGTGGTGTGTTGATTGAACAGTGTCTGAAGCATATTCAAGAGCTTTCCCCAAGAGCATCCCTGGCTGAAATGATTAAACTACCTGTGCCTACCACCAACTTTAAGGAATCAGTTCACACATGAAGTGTTTCCTCATCATGAAGGTGAGGGTACATGAAAGATCATGAATTCATGCATGATTTCATGAAGCCAAATATCAAGTCACAAAACAGTCATGCTGAGTTAATCATGATTACAACACTTGGAATTCAACAGAATACGTTATGCACGAATGTGACTGGTCAGTTTTTTTAGCCTGTCCCTTTAACAGCGGACTTAGCCATGAAGAAGACACAAACATGGCATGCATGAGATATTGTTAATTCTTGTATATTCCTGAGAGTTCATGGGGTATTACCTTAATTAATTCATGCTTTTTCTGGCATGAATCTATAACAATTTATTTACCCTTACCATAAAGTGTTACCCTATAAACACATTTTCTCTCTAATGGTCTCCAACCATGCAGATTTTTCAGTTTTCAGATGTCTTCCTTCACCCCAATATAATAGGAGTGGACTGAAAAATTACATTTAGAAGACCTAATAGGAAGTTGTGTTTCCAGAGTCAGTGTCATTGCTCCTCAGCAGACCCCACCGTGAACAGTGTTCATTGGGACTACTTTTTGTCAGAGGCAAGACTTTTAGTTTACATGAACAACGCTGACTTGATGTTCTATGGATTATCCAGGGTAAAAGAGATATTGATTCTGGAAAGATATTTGTCTTTTATTCAGTGCTGTGAGCTTCACAAATCTTATTTCAAAACCGGGACAAATGAAAACAAAAATGCATGGCTAGATATAACTAAAGGTAAAATATTCAGCAAGTCAGCAAATGATTTATTACTCCCTCAAAAAAAGGTCTGTAAATTAAGATATTCTGCCTTTTGTTTGAATAGCTGAATCATGTTTTAAACAAAATGTCAAGATAGATAGTCTCATCATCACAGAGCCAACCAACTTGAACGATCTACATACATCATTATTATAATGATAGTTTTGTTCAATTTGTTTACAAAACTTGCTTAGAAAAGGGCACACAGTGGGCTGATGTACTTCACACCAATAAAATTATGCTGCAGGGAAGTTGTACCCAACGATAAACCAACTGCCTGTGTTGTAAAACTTGCAGCCAATCAAAAGGCTGCCTCAAGATTTCATCATCACAATATATTTGACAATATTTTCTTCAAACCACTGTAAGCTTGATGCAATGGAGGCTTGCCTACATGAGATTTATGTAACATTCATGTGAATCACTTCCTCTGCGACTCTCAAGAAGTCAGAGTTCGAATTCAAGTGGTAAAAACTTTAAATACAAAGTTCTCAACACATGAGTTGGTATTTAAGATGTTTATCTTTATGGGAGAGGAGGGTCTAATATGAATTCCAGCTCAGCTTTATGGAGGACCATGTTGTCTCTTCTGGCCAATAAACTGTGAGAAAAATATTTTACATAAGTATGAAAGATTTAAGGAGTTTAAGTGTTGTAATAAGACCCCTCACATTAAATAGAAAAACAAAAAATTAAAACATTTTTGTTGTGAATCAGAACAGTTACCTTCAAATTGTGTTTTGTGGTCTTTCTCTGAACCCTGTCAGGCAATTTCTCTCTGAGAGGCTCTGCTGTGCTTCACAAGGCACTTGACTCACTTCTCCGTGAGTTTAACAGTGACACAGTAATCTTGTATACAGAAAATGGGAGAAGTACATGTGATACATGTGTAATACTGTATGTTATAGTATTATTCCTATTTACAAAACAGTTCCTTCCTGACTGGTGCAACATGGATGTGATCATGTTCGAGCTGCATTTTCTATAGGCAAGCTGTTTACACAGGCATGCATGTTGCTGTGGTTTTATGGCCCACATTAATCACTCCTTATGTACAGTATTTCCAGGACCTTCTGTGACCTTACATTGTTGGACTAAATGAGGGGAGTACAGGCAAGAAAACAAAATAGCCTGGTGTACTTTGTCCTGATTTCACACAGCTAGTGCCTGTGCTTAAAGGGTAATTCCAGTCGGGAGACAATGATGGTCAATTCCAAATGCCCTTGTTCATGTCCAAACATAAAACCTGAGGGGGATTCTGTGGAGATTAAAATTCCTGTTGTTCTGATTCTGTGGAGATTAAAATTCCTGTTGTTCTGCCACCTTTGCTGTCTGGTCCTTGGTGACTGAAAGGGGAAAGTCATGTCCAAACCTTTGTTACAACTTTCTCAACGGGCACCCTTCATAAAAGGTTTATAAGATGTAATTAATGGCTTTGTCGATAGTGAGGGGATCATTTTGTAATGCTTCATTTATAGACCAGTTGAAAGTAATTAATAAGAACATACTTGGGGTTGTCAGGTTGTGAAAAATCTCTCTGGCTGGTGTTTATCCTATTTTAGCATGACACTCTGAAAAATGGTCAATTTTATTTGTCTAAAGTGCTTTACAATTTGCCTCTCATTCAGGCTTTCTCACACACTCATGCACCAATGGCACACAAAGCTCTGGCCCAACCATCAGGAGCAATTTGGGGTTCAGTATCTTACCCTTTGGACATGGTGACATGTGAACAGGCATCCTCCAAAACCTGTGATTAGTGGACAACCTGCTGTACTTCCTGAGCAACAGCCACCCACACTTGCTTTGTTTAACTCAAATTAACCCCTTATATTCTGGGAAAGTGCTGCAGAGGTCTCTAACCTGATGTTAGTGCCATGAGTTGGTTTAAACCACTGTCACTGGCTTTTAATGTGTACAGCTGACTCATTTTAAAACAAGAACCTGGTAAAGGGGTCTTAAATGTGCAACTCAGGGCTCCATGCATGATGTCGTGCTTAAACAATGAGGCTAAAGTTGCATGACCCTGGCAAAATGTCTGCATCCTCACCCACTGATGATCCATAAAAAGGCAGTATAACATTCCCTAAATCCCCCCAAAAATATTAGCCTAAACACACAGTGCCACAGTGCTAGTCATTCTTAATGTAATACCACAAACTAATGTAACCTTGTTAGTTAATGATGTGCTCCTTGGCCTTGGAAGAATACTGTAAATATGCCAGTTAGTCGAACATGCTAACGATTAGAGCTAAAGCAGACAAACACACTGGTCAATCATTCCTTACGCTTTTGCTCTTGTGTTTTTGGTTATGGAAAGATTAAAGACGCAGAACTCCAAACTCTTGAAATGCAGAGACCACTTTAACTACCACCTCATGAACACCACTTTAACATGTGTACTGGTGCTGTGTCTGTAGTTGCTAAGTTATCATTGGACAATTGCTGTTCAGGGGAGGGATTTGACAAACAGTCAATTAAAGAGCAAATAAAGACAAATAAAGTGTCGCAAGGAAAGACATCTAAACCAGACAGAGATTTGTCATATCCTGGCAACCCAAAAGTTGTTCTTATTGAGAGTTTATAAATGATTTTATATATATATATATATATATATATATATATATATATATAAAGCATGAATGAATTACTAATCATATTATAAAGTGGTACTGGCCCTTTATCAACATACCACACATGAAGAAACAGATAAACAGGAGCAGCGCATGGGGGTTGTGGGTATCCATGGTGAAGGACAGACATTGCCTTTTTGGCAAGCCTAGTCAGTTTTCACATGGGAAGTTGGTTAGAGCAGCCTCTTGTTGGGACTCAGGAGGAAGACAGGGAGAGGCAGGAAGCCACAAACGAGAACAGAAGCTGTTTATATGGTCTTGTGCATACCAGACTGTCCATGTACACGGTTGGTTTACCCTCAGGGTGAGTGGTCAGATGCCCCAGGGCCACAGACCACTGTTGTGCGTGTAAACAAATTCCCAAATAATGTAATGTCTGTGCCTCTGTGTACACGCTCTCTGCAGGTGAAATTTAAGGCCTCACAGTACATTTTTACCCCCCAACACCTGTTGCAGTTTAATCTGCCTGTGTGGTTGTGAATAGGAACTTGCTCCTGAGTGAATTTCTTGTTTAAAAAAAAAAAAAAAGTACGGGGGTTAAAGGTTGAACAGGCTTGTGCAGAGGAGGACTTATCTCCTCAAGCATCATGCTGAGCAAACACTATGGTGAAGCAGAGAGTATCTGAGGATCTGAGGTCACACTTTTATCTACAGGGATAGAGTGTAATCTTCCTACTGTAAAACACCATTTTTACATGAACATATTGAGTCTGGAGAGATCAGTCAAAGCCAAAGAGCATCCTTCACAGCTTGACATATTATTCCTCTGTGATGTGAAGCCATGCTTGTAGCTCAGAGAGGGTTAGTGCTCAATCTCTGCAGTTTTAAGCAAAAGGATGCATTTCTGAACAAACTGGAACATCATCTCAGCCTTGTCAAGTTGTTCAAAAATCAGTTTCACAACACGAACACAGATGCTTAACAAGCTTAAGAATTTCCGTAGTTTGGGGCCGGATGCTATTCCAGTATCTTTTGTTCCCAAGGGAAACCAAGTTGATATATCCCCTGGGGTTATGTTTTTATCATCTAAGCAGCAGCCAGAGCAGTTTAAATGGTATTGTAAAATATATCTGTAAAATGTAATTCTTGGTGTTGACAACATTGGATAAAACGACCCAAAACCTACAAGACAAAGTTTGATTGTCTTAAAACTGTTGAAAGTTGGTAAGATAAGAGCCTCTACTAAAGAATCAAGGCCAAAAAACATGGCAGAGATTATGATCAAGTTGGCTAACAGTTATCAGACTTCACTAAGACAAGCTGAACAGGAAAACCCAAACAACGAGCCGCAGTGCAGCAGCTGCCATCGGTCTGGTTCAGTCAACCACAGTGGCTGTGGTCTGGAAGCAATTACTGCTGGCTCACACTGACGCTAAAATTGCAACTATTACTACACTTCGGTCTAGAAAAAAAAAGGTCCTGGTTGATTTTTAAGGTAGTAATAAAGTTCACTTACCATGACTGATATTGACCAGAGAAGCAAATTTCAGATGCAGATTATGTATAATAAATAAAGATAATTACATTGTTATTTTTAATGTTCATGTTTATGTTTTTACATTGCACAAGGTCTTATGCATTAGAAAATCACTCAAAATACTTAATGATATTCAGCAATTTGCAAGCCATTAAGAGGCCTTCTGTGTGTAATTCAGGCCCAGGTCATGAACAGATGGGTGACAAATTATGGGAAAAACCAACATAAAGTAAAGTAAGGTGTTGTGACACCAAAAGCTTCCAGAACGACTCAACTGCTCCTTGACATAGATTTCCCAAGAAATCTACTTCTCTAACTACTCTATCTTCCTAAGATATTCCCTCATTTGGTGTTTTGATGATGGTGGTGGAGAGCGCTTACTAACACGTCGGTCTAAAATCTCCCATAGGTGTTCAACAGGGTTGAGATCCATCATTATTTCCATACTCGAACTATTTAGTAACCACTTCTGCTCTATATAATTTATTCAGGTTTTCCTTTAATTTGTCATGTCTGTTTTTGTGAGTGCATTTATGGTCTTGAATAACAGAGATGTTGGTAGTCCCTGAGAGCAGGTGGTCTTCATTGTCTGCTGAAACATTCACATGAATCAAACGTGCAATTAGTATTCTGTCATAATTCAGGAATGAACTTCCAACCTCGACTTTTAAGCCAACATTCGCAAGAAGTCTTTAAAACACTTGACAAAAAAAAAAAAAAAAGGAATCTACAACTCCACAACAGCTGAGCAAAGAAACAGCTCCCTAAAGACAAATAACAGCGATTATGTTTTACGTCTCGAGAGAGTAGTTCCTTATAAGGCAGATGCAACCGCGCATGCGCAGGATAGTTTTTATTATAAACAACTATTCAACTTGTATGAAGTTATTGTTAGAAAATAAAGTGCTCTTTACCTGGTTGTGGAAATGTCCAGTTATAAACTCAACAGAAATTCCACTTTTTTCCTTCGGATCCTGTGTTCTACTGTTGATGGCTGGATGCTAAAAAGAATCCAAGTTTTGATCCCAAAGTTACATCAGTGCTTACGAGCAAGACCGAGGTAACGTTAGCGTTGGCTGTTGCCCTAAGTCTTTCCCTCTCAGCATGTCTCTGAATACTCATAAAAGTATGTTTATATAAACCCATCACATGCGACGATTTCTTCTTGTGCGTCAGAAGATTAGCAGATTATACATTTCTCAAAGACCTTACGATAGTTAAAGAACTAGTACAAAGTCTAGCGAAGCTCTGTAAACAGAACCGCATTCCCGTGCAATGCACAATGGTGTCTGCCATACAAGGAACTTTTCTCTGGAGACTGAAAACGTGATTGCTGTCATCAGTATTTGGAGCCATTTCTAAACCGTCATGACTGGAATCTCTGTGGCAAAGGAAAATGTCACCCAGCGCGACGGCGTGACTCATCAACATGTTTTTAGCAGTTTTTGGACAACAATGAAGGCCTTCGGCACAAAATACAATATATCAGGTTTTAGATACACGTGCAGTGCTTGCAAGTAGGATGAGTTCATTGTTGGTTTGGCTCTGCTCATGAGATTTGTTGACAATAAGAAAAATATAGAAAATTGTCTTATCCTTTAATGACTGGCAGACTGAGAGTAAAGTGTCACAGGTGGTGTGTATTAAGCAGCAGGGGAAGGATCCAAATGCAGACTACAGAGGCAGGCAGTTGAGTTTATTATCAAAAGAGAAGCTACAAAAGCTCACAGGCATAGGTGGCAAGACCAAACAGTCCAAACAGCAGTTGTATTAAATCCATAGAGTTGCAGGGACGAGACAGTCCAGACAGGCAGGCCAGCAGGTACAGGTCCAGGTCCAGGTCCAGGTAACAGGATCCAGAAAACAGAAGCTCGAAAACACTGACAAAAAGCAACTTGATGACAACAATCTGACAAGGTAAGATAGGATCTGGGCCGGTATATAAAGTAAGTGGCTGACGAGAGAAGGAAGTGCAGGTGGGGATATGGGCAGGCAAGCTCAGGTGAGGGGAGTGAGGTGATGGCAGTGATTGCAGGGCAGATGGGAGTGGCATGATCTGGAAAGCAAGGAGAAAAGTCTGAGGGCATCTGGTGGACTTGTGGAGAATGGCAACTAAGGGACCTGAGGAAGTGGGAATGCAGCTGGAGAAAGAGACGTAAAGCCGGACTGTGACAAAAAGAGTTAAGAGCTGCCCTGAGGCTATTAGAGTGAAGTAGTGATTTTTTTAATTATTTTTTTTTAACTGTCTCTTTTGTTTGCATCCAAAGGAAGTTGAGAGGTCAGAGGTCAGGATCAGCTACAGAAAGGCGACCTTGGAGCTGGTTGAGCCTCAGTCCTGATCTTCCTGTCTTCCTTCTCACTAAGCCACCACACAGCCACTGATTATTTGCATCTATATAAATATATTTGTCTGCTCTGTCAAATTGAGGCAGGGCAAATTTTATTTCATGTGGTATTAATCAATCGGACTCGCCAATGAATGTCATCACAATATGTCAAGACTTTTCCACAAAGTTTAAAGGAAGCAATATTTGATTAATACTTTTTTGTTCAAAAATTCATCACTAACACGCTGTTAATGAAAATGAATTTCCAGTTATTCTAGCTCACACTGCCGGCTCTCTAAAAACCAATGTTCCTTGAAATTAGCTGTTTCTCATCGCTATCATCCAGGGCATTGATCCATTACCTGAGCTCAAATTGAACGGCACCTTTTCACTCTAATTAAGAAAATAGCTTCATAAGCACACATCTGCCAAATGGTGGAAACAGAGAGAGGAAAGGAGAAGAAGGTGTGCTATGAGTTAGAGAGAAGGGATGAGTGTAAAAGACAGACACAGTAAAACAGCTGAACAAAAAAGGCAAGGAAAATGACTAAAAGTTCCATTTTAGTCCCTATTAGTTGCTTAGTTGTTGATATTTCTGCATCAGTATTCAAAAGGGACTTTCAAAGGTATAATGGACATGCTGTCAATCAGTGTTTCCAATATCAGAAGCATGTGTAAGGACTGAACAGTCCCTCCAGGATTTCCAGTTTTTTGTGATTATTGCAGCCAAAAATGCTTGATTTTGCAGCAGTTTTTATAAAAAATTGCAATATAATTTGCAATGCTTCCTGTGTGGAAGCATCTGTTCATTATATTTCTCCTCTCATTTATTCAGGTTTTTCCTTTAATTAGTCAGTTTAATGAAAAACTTTGCAGTAGAAAAGTGATGGTCCAGTGAAGATTTCCACTTGTGGTCTACCACAATGTTACAAGGAGTACAAAATATGTGCTCTAATGTACTGTAAATTGTTTTGCACAGTCTATGGCAGTCATTTTTGTTGTCCATCTTCCACCTGAATTCGCGCTGCAATGACATAAGTTACCACAATATGAAATGCCAAAAAGTTGCAGTGATTTAGCAAAATTACAAGCTCTCGCAAATATTGCTGAGATTTCTTGAATTTGCGTTAATTATTGTGATTGCAAAATCACAGTTTCCTGGAGGGACTGACTGAACACAAACCTCTCTCAGGTTTTTGAAAATTAAGTTCTTTGACATCTTTGTAAATGCGCTTATGAGATTTCTTGCTGACAGATAGATGAGAGGATTGATACCACTCTCACGTATGTACAGAAAATATGAAGCTAACAGCGTCTACACAGGAAGGCACTCATAGCATTGCACTTGTTTGTGCAAGTAGTGGAAATAGTTGTGTAAAAAATGACAGGTAGCTACAGAGACACTTTCTCACCATCACACAGCTGGCCAATGGCTGTGTGAAGTGACTGAATGTAGGATTATCAGTTTTGGAAAGAAACGAGAGATGTCGGAAAGGTGTGGGGGAGGGAGTTTCCAAAGCTGTTTGACCATCTGACAGCTTCAGAAACTCTGATAATGAAGAATACTGGCACATTGCTGTGAGAGAGTTAAGTGTCAAACTATTTTTTTGGCCAGTTGCAGTAACTTAATGTCTAGTCTACACTGTACATATGCATATGCCACACACATACAGTGGATACACTTATATATGCAAACACATTTGTCATTGTCCACGGCTAATATCTCTCCCAGCGCTAACTGCAACCACGTGTTCCCAACTTGGAGGCAGTTGAGCTTTTCCTAAATATTTATGTGCTCCAAGTGGCTGCTCTCACACAGTTTCACAGCATCCAAAAACCCAGCTGAGATTTTGTTTTTATTGGGTTACACAGCTGATAATGTCCTCAAAGGGAAAATGCAGTGATTTCTATGAGCGGATATTAATGCCGAAGCCACTCCTGAACTGAGGATGAAGAATAGCTTTATCACAGCTCAAGGCCTTTGCTTCACCCCACACTCCAGGGATGAGGCATAAATCAGCTAACAGAAGCGGTTTTGATATCTGTGTTTGATCACTGGCAAAGAAAAGCACCTGAAATTAGTTTCCAGTGGGAGCTGAATTTGGAAACTTTTCTGCATGTCTCATAATTTGGAATTCAGCAAACACTGGTAATCCATCTCGCTCTTAGTGGCGTTGAATGTGTCCAGACCTATTTTTCGATCATCTACAGAAATACTCCAAGTCCCTGGTCCTCCTCGCTGCCCGAGAGTCTCATGGTCCACAACAATTCTCAGGATGAAAATATCTCCCTCCTCGCAGAGATTTGGCCATGGTCAATGTCAAGAGATCTGTTAGGCCTTATTTTGGGACTTATTTACAAACTTCCACACAAAGTTTATTTTGACTCATGTACTTTTTCCCTTTTGGCATCCAAAAAGATTCTGAGATGATCACTGTTTTGCTGTTCATGTTTCTTTGCATATTATGTAAACCTCCTAAACTAGAACACAGGAGTTGTGAATTTTTCCACAGTTTGTTGAAATGGCTACAAATCGCTCGCATATGATCCTGACTCATGATTACTCACAGCAGCAAATCCACATTATCTGTTGCCAGTTATCGACTCCGCTGTGAGGACGCACTTGATGTCCGCACATGGTGAAGGATCCTGGAGCTCAGATTTATAGTAGGAGCAAAAACATATGACCCCATAAATATAACATCTACCTTTGGGAATGATAACTCTGTCCAGCAAGGAAAGCATCTCTCTTCTCAGACTTGGTGTGATGAGGCCTTCCAGTGAGGAAACATCAAATCATAACACAGCACAGCTTCTGTGCACCTCTCCCAGCCACGAAAAACAGCTCCAAAAGATGAACCAGTGGTGACTGTGTGATGAATCTCACTTATATTAAGACATCTGACAGAAGAGACACAAATTTGCATGATATAGATTACCTGAGGGCTTTTCAAACTGGGTGACTGATTCATGCTGACTATGGGTCATGCTAATTTTACACTCACCACCTCCATTGTAGAGATTCAGGAAATATGATTCTATCAGACCAACGTATATCAGGGAATGCAGTGCAAGCCTCAAAATTAAGAAATAAACTTAAAGCAGCTTTAATCAGTATTTTTAAAATACTATAAACTATGGATCAAATGACTGTTTGTATATGAAAATAGTCGTGCCGGGTGACGAATCCATGCAATTATCACCCAACTCTGTAGTTCTGGGTCAGTGTTACTGCTCTTGTGGCCTTGCTTTTGGATGCAAGCTCTAAAAACCAACTGTAGTCTCATGTGGCGCTGAGCAGACTATTCATTGGTTTAGGTTCATTGTGTGTCAGGACACCCTGAGAAAGGAAAGTGAAATATGGTGTATTTTTATGATGGACTAACCCATATTTATTTAATATTCTATTTTTATTTATTATATTTTACATTTGTATGATTTTTTTGACTGATTATTACTGTTTATTGTCATCAGTGTATTATGTTGTGGCAGTCACCCATTCATGGGACTCGTCATTTCCCTGTCTCCTTGTTCCGGACAGTGGACAGTAATGCTTGTGATGAAGATGACTTTTTGGGTTTTTTGTGAAATTATGTGAAAGTAACTGTGTGAAGAACATGTGTAAAACAGCTAGGAAGCGGTGTTTTATTCGTGGGACTTGCTGTCATTTCCCTGTCTCCCTGTTCCGAATTCGGATAGTTGCATGTCTGGGTTGATTGGAGGGTTATTCAGATCACCTGTTGTGCAAGGTGTGGGGACTGGCTCCCAAATAGTAATTGAGGGCAGCTGAGTTCATTCCCCTCATGGCCAATCAGGGTGTGACAACGCCCTTTTCCTGGTCACGCTGTTCTTTCCTCAACTGGTTGCAGACCTCATTTGTAGAGATTGTAAGACAGAAACTCTGGTCTGTTCAGGTCCTTTTGAGTCCTCTTTCTGGTCTTTTGCCTTTCTGATTTGAGGGAATACTAAAACGTAAACTTTTTGACCAAGTGACCTGCACTGGGTTGACTTTAGTGCTATTTGTGCAAGTGGTTGAGCTTGCTTCACAATAGCACTAACCCCTGCAGGGGTTGTTTATTTATTATACATATTAAAGAGGCACTTTTTCATTATAATTGTTGAAGAGGCATTTGTTTATTAAGGGGATGTTTCCCTATGTACAAGAACCTTGTGAGGTGGTTTCTCTAAGTGACTATTATCTATCTATCTATCTATCTATCTAGGCTGGGAGCTGGTTCTCTGGCTACTTTCCTATCAGCTGTGGCCTGGAGGATCAGTACCACCACAATGTGACCTGTGTGTTTAATGCCAGTCTGCAAACCAAATTTAATTCAAGATGGTAATAAAGTTGAATTGTTTTTTTTTTTTTTTCTAATGCCACATCCCACCCACTTTTTCCTTTTTGAAATCATTAATTACATGTTTTATATAGACTGTGATTCTACTTAGGCAGAGGTAAAGAGATGTTACAAACATGCCCTGACAGGCTTGTGGCAGTCAAGCCATGAGAACAACCACAATTATGAGGAAAAACCCAAGTTGAAAAATACTGAAAATTCCCTTTAAGAACATGAGATTTCACTCTCAACATTCACCACTTCAACATTGTGTTCAGACTGAACTTAGTTGAATTCTTCAGTATGTTCATGCTTCTTCTTGGGATGTGATGGAAAACTGCTGCAGGGGCAACGACCTTCAACTCAAGCACATACCAGCTAAACCACAGCTGTGTTGTAGATGTTTTTTTAAATACAGTGAAGGCAGCAGGGGCTCAGAGCAGAATCGTGTTTTCATGAGGAAAAACCAGTTTTATATACTGACAACTTTTCTTGTTCTATACAGGGAGCCTTGGGTGACCTCGGCTCGGCTGTAGAGGAGTCTTGAGGCCACGGTCATATTATCATTATCAGAAACCTCTTGCTGCTTTCAAAGACCCTTTCCAATGTCAGATGTCTGGGCTAACCAAACAGACCTATACTATGAGAAAGAGTGTCTCTTCCCACAGAAAATGTCTTTTTGTTTTTCTAATAAATATGTTTCCTATACAAGAAAGGCCTCCTGTGGATCCCAGCATCTTGTTTTTGCTTTTAATTACAATGTGTACATTCTTTTTAAATGTATAAGACATTTTCTAAAGACTGGAGGGCCTTTGATGGGTTTCAGCAGCTCAAAATAAACCAATTCACATGAGAAAAGAAGAATGAGAGTGGGACGAGCACAGTGCACCTGGATCTGAAGGAGGACAACATGTCCCTTCTTTTCAATGGAAAAAAAAAAAAAAAATCGATTTGCTTCCTGAGGAGAACAACCTTTGTTGTTACGTTTGTTTGGCTACGTGTAATGCCCTGGGCAAAGGGATGTATTTACAAGTTTTTCACAGGATATTCTGAGAAATCGAGCACCAATAAGGCAGGCAGACTCACCATCAGTTCACACAAACTCAATAGGTTTTCATTAAGGCCTCTGAGCTGAGGTCATGTGACGTCCTTGGCTCTGTGCTCTTTTGGATCAATGAACAAAAATGAGTCTTCTCACTTTACTTTGCTAAACAAGCAATATGTCACACCAACTGATGAGTTGTGAACAGATTGCCTATACTGACAACTCCTTTTTGCACATTTTTGTGTTTGTAAAAAAAAAAAAAAAACCTAAAAGCAAGCTCAAAAGATTTCGGGTTAACTTGGGTCACT
Organism: Thunnus thynnus; assembly: GCF_963924715.1. Classification (NCBI taxonomy): domain Eukaryota; kingdom Metazoa; phylum Chordata; class Actinopteri; order Scombriformes; family Scombridae; genus Thunnus; species Thunnus thynnus. The sequence goes on along the minus strand of NC_089525.1, from coordinate 14,253,332 downwards.
TCTGTTGGGTAAAACAACTAATGAAGACAGTTCAATCTGCAAAAAATTTCCAAAGTCCACTCTCATACTGCACACCACTTCACTTTGTATAATTACTCTAGATCACGATTCAACAGTACAGCATATTACAAGATAAAATAATTGGAAAGGACAACAGGGGGCTGCTACAAAAATCCAACAAATTCATCAGCCAAGTTCTAAATAGATTCATGGCACACATGAGCGAAGACAGACGACTCTGAAATTTTTGGCTATCTCTGTTTAAAGTACATCTAGCATATTCCAAATCACAATGTCCTAAAAACAGTCCACCAAAACAGAAAGTCAGATGAAAACTGTCAAACTGCAATCCTGAAAGAAAAAAGTTAATTTTATGAGCACAGTTATATACTTTATGTATAAATTAATTATTTTTGAACAGGAATTATTATTTCTTCATTTGTTATGAAGCATACAGACTAGTATAAGTGTTCGAAGAAGACTCCAAGTTACAGCCATGCTAGCAGCTTTATGAGGCTGTAAGACACAGTGGTGCTTTAAGCTAAATGCTAACGACAGCATGTTAACATGCTCACAATGACAATGTCAACGTGCCAATGTTTAGCAATGTTTACCGTGTGTTCACCATCTTAGGTTAGCGTGTTAGCAAGCAAGCATTTAAACCTCATGTTGACAATAGAGGAAAAGTCAGATGATTAACAAAATCAATAGGAATGAATGTCTGCACAAAATGGCAAACCATCCAGTAGTTGTTGAAATATTTCAGTCTGTTGTGGAAAGACCAACCAACAGACTGACGTTGCCATCTGTGGAGCCGTGCCACTACTGTGGATAAAAATGCTCAATAAGCACATCATCATTTTTTATGATAAGTAATCCATAACGAGTCTTACTATGTGTATAACTTACCAAGAATGTGTTTCCCTCTCAATGTCTTTCCTCAATCTTTAGTTTACTCATGCTGCTTCATCTAAATGAGACAGGTAGGACAACATAAACATTACCTTGATATATTATGAGAGTGCATAATTTGAATGAGTGGCTTTTACTGACAGTAATTCATTTAACTCTGAAGGCTCAGCGCCAAGTTTAAATTTAGTTTGCAGCACAACGTTGATTAACATACAGAGATGTGCTTATCATTCACCCATTGATTTCACAAAGGTCTCCATTCCCTGTTTTTTTTAATTTCCTTGATGGGCTGAGACACAGCCGGATATACGCACTAAGAACTGAGTGTAACAGTGTTAGTCATAATAAAGATCTAAATTTGTGATTCTTGTAACTTTGATTTCATTCGCATCAGCTAAAGGTTTGGTGTCAAAGAGAGATGAACAAAGAAAGCTGAAACACTATAATTTTTCTGATCTGTTCTTATTCTCACGTCAATACTAGTTTGTCAGCTCCATTTGTTCCTCTGACAAATAGTGCACTACACACTTACAGCCTTACATTTACATTCTGCACACTCTTTAATCACAACCTGTGCCAAAGTGACAATCAATCTCAAGTTATAAAGAAAGACACAAAGATGCACATACACGCACACACACACACACACACACACACACACACATTCCCTTCAAAATGTGCAAAACATTTTCCCCAAGCACAAATTGCTTGTTACTTCCAGGTGGAATAAGACGGCATTCAAATAGATTGCTTGTATTCAAATTGAATGCTGATGTGCACATTCAGGCCTCTGAATTTGGAGCAAAATTACTACAATATACATTTTTTTTTTTTTTTTTTAGATGATGGAGAGCCTTAGGTTGCTACTAACATGCTATTTGACAGAGCCAATCGATGCATGTGTGAAGAACTAACAACCTGTCATTGGAGGTGAAATAGGATTCTTTTCTCTATTTTTTTTTTTATAGGTAAATAATCACCTGAAGGTTTCTCTAATCTGTGACCGCAGCGTGATATCCATTGGTATTTCTTCCGCATTGGTAAGAAAACATGCAGTGGACAGCTTTATGAAGTATCAAGGATGTTGCGGTACCCTGTGGTGGATCAAAGACTTCATCATCATGATCCTGCAGGGGAAACATTGAAGACATAACAAGTCTCACTCTCCTCACAAAACCTCAGAGGCAATCATCTAATGGTTGGGGCTCACCGCGCTGCTAAAGTGTCCACTCAGCAGCACTCTGTATGTCGAGCCTGGGCTCCTGCCAGGCCATTTCCAGCCCCGAGCATCATCGACCAAGAATCTCCTCTGCTAAACACACCTACCTACAACCCAACTACAGTCCGCTCCATCAGCCTCACACACACACATATACACACAAAACCCCTGCTCCCGATCCTGTTTTTGTCTTTGTCCAACAACCTGCTCTAACACATTGATTTTGCAGCCATGAGTGTTTCTGATGGGGTCAGCCAGGAACCGCACCAGAGCTTTATCAAATTTAAGTGATGCGTCCCTACAGACGCTGCTTCCAATTCCCTTTTGTCAAAACATAAATAGTGCTTTAGAAAGTGCTGGACTTGCATTTTTCCCAGGGAGGGAGGAAATCACCTCTTTGCCAGCTGTTCATTTCCAGTAGGGCAGGTCCCATATCGATGTGCGGCAGTAAATGCTCCTTTGCTTGTTGTATATAACTGTATGGGCAGTCACTGTGACTGCGTGGGCAAGTATGATAACTTATCCTGGGTGGCCAGTAATGTCGAGAGAAAGAGAGAGGGAGGGGGGGAGGAGGAAGGGAGAGTTGGGGGCTGACAAAGTGAAAGCCAGAGAGAAGCTGAGTAAAAAGATAGTGTTTCAAGGTATCTTCTCCCAGATAAGCTCAACCATGCCCTGGGCTCTTTACAAACAAGAGAAAGGCTATTCATCTGCTCTTTTGTGAAGCCGAAACAGTTCTCCTCTGGCTCACTGGCAGCCGAGCAGCATTGACGAAATCCACTTTCTTCTCTTTTCATTACTCTTTACCGACTGAGCCATCCCGAAGCTGTAATGTAGCTGTGTTGTCCTTAAATTATTGTACCACTCTGCTCCAAGATCCACAAGCGCAAGAGTAATTTCCAAATAGTTTAAACTACTCCAATTCAAATGAGACGAAAACAAACGAACCGATTGGATCAGATAGATAAAGTCACTGTGTCAACAAAACTGTTGCTGTAGATGTTAAAGTTCTAGTTTATCGTCAAGCATAAGAGAAGCTTTTGCAGAGGAAGTTCACATTACAGTGTCATCAACACATAATACCCACAAATGCCAGCAATAATAGAACAAACTGCACCAACAGACATACGTGCACAGTATAATAATAAAAGATAATAATGATAAAAAGGGGAAAAAACTATAAAACGGAAAAGGAGAGTGAAGCATGTGTCTTGATTTTTTTTCCCCCTCCCACTGGTTTAGAGCACTTAATACATAAAAAAACACTTGGTGTATAGTTTATTCACTAGTTCACTGAAAGAAAACTGGCACTATTCAACTCTCTATGATAACAAAACTGCTCCTGACAAGAAAATAATCGATCTCACTCTGACGTTTCAAATTAAATCCAATCTTGACCTTACCACAACATTTCTCATAGCCTTTAACTCCACTGTCTTGTGGCTGACGAAACCCAGAACCGGAGTAAGGAGAGTGAAATGTAAGGAAATTGTCTGGTTGCTGTTTACACACAAATTCCAATTTGACACGGGACAAGGGAGGCTGGGAAGGCGATGTGTAACGCGGGCGTTGTAAAGTATATTAAGTGATAGCTGGTCAGGGCTGTGTACATAATATCCACCGTCTGCAGGTATTTCCATTTGCTGCAGAAGGCATTTGCAAAGCAGCATAAATAGATCTGCATTCATAAAACATTAGGGCTAAAATCAGCAGTCTGACATATGGGTAGCATGGGGACATGGTTTCTATTCATCACTTCTACATTTCAGCTGAAAAGCTTTGGGCTTCTTCCACAGTAATTTAGCACTGCAATAATCACTGCAATACTATATTTCTGTGCACTGTCAGGAGGAATCTGTTTTGCAGCTGCTGATTAAAGACAAGTATGTCTATAAGGATAAAAAATATAAGACACAAGAAAAGACAGCAAATGGTAACTGGTCAGTTTATCTGTGGAGTTTAAGTTGTCATTATTATCTTTCACTGCCTGTCAAATCGATTCCCAGTAAATTCCCACAGGACATTTTAACTTCACTTCTTATTTTAAGTGACAATTTTTGGAGGCTTGGACAGATATTTGGATTTCTTGTCCAAAATCCTAAAAAAAGAAAGACTCAACAGCAGCCGCAGATGTCTGTTGTCGGGGAAACAAAAATATTAACTCAGCCACTGCCGGCATGTGTCTGGTTTCAGTGATGTGGTCAATGGGAAATGTGCTTCTAGGTGGCTACGCCTGTCACATCCACGAGCTGAGGTGTGAAACTGCAGCTCACTTGAAGGAAACCAGACGGGATCGCTCTTTGTTTTTGCAAGGGAGGGTTCACTGTTGAAAAGACAGAAGAGAATATATTGTTCAGTAAAATTGTGATATGTGTGGAAAGCTTTATGCAGTAAGTGCTGAAGGTATAATGCACATACTTTTTGCTAGAAAGGCTTTATCAGATTGCAAAAACAAAATAAAACTTAAAATTTGTCAGTGTTGACTGTTAAGTTTGCACTAATTTATTTTCTTACATATTATATTATTGTGATAGATTGTTGTGATAGATATATAGAAACATAGTGATTAGATCCATTATTAAAGGATAGGTTCACAATTTTTCAAGTCTGTCTTAAAACAATAGTCAGTTGCCCAAATTAACATTGTCACATGTTTTTCTTGCCATAATCATTCCTCCTGTTCATGCTGGCCATTAGAAGATCTTTTCATAATGCACTTTCAATGTAAGTAATGGAGGACAAAATCGACAGTCCCTCTTTATAAAAATGTATTTAAAAGTCTATTTGAGGCTAATATGAAGCTTCAGGCATCCAAATTAGTTCAATATCTTTCAAAGTTACTGCCTTTTTAGTGCCAAATTCCCTCTTTCCACTGCAGCTGAACAGGAAAACACTGTACATTGAGACACAAAGAGGGTACTAAAAAAACAATACTGTGGAAAATACCCACTTAATTTGACTAATTCAGACAGCTGAGGCTTCATATTATCTCCAGATAAACTTTTAAATAAATTTTGCTCAAAACAAGGACTGTGGATTTTGGCCCCCAAACTGCTTTCACTTCCAATTTACTCCTCCCTCTTTTGTTTGTCCTTTGTGCGAGGAAGTGAGCAGAGCCACCAGCAGGGCAGCTGAAAAAAGGTGCTGGAGCCTTATTCATACAGGTGGAGGACAATCTCTCCACCAGCCCAGTCTGACCCATCAGACAGTGTGTGTGATGCTGATTGAGCGAATGAGTTTCATCTAATAGGAAATGTTGGCTGAGTTCATCTCATCTTATCCGCATTCTTTGGAACACTTTTTGCTCAGCTCTGTCTGTTTTCCTCATTTTCTCTCTCTCAAATTTAACACACCAGCCTTGAGGGTGAGAAGCCAGAACTAAGCGGTGTTCATGATACCTGAGTAAAGACAAACCTATACAACATGGACATTAAGTTTCTTAAATGGAATTATGGTTCATTAGATATTTTTTTACCTTTTGTACTTGCTGTGTTTTGTTGAATGAGCAAAAGTCTGAAAGATTGTTCCAAAAGTATTAATAACCTCACTGATGACAGATTTGTTCTCTCTCATAATTGCAGATACACGCATAGAGTTTATTTTTAAAGACATTACTCTAAACTTGCTAAATAAAACTTCCTCTGAGTGATGGATACAGAGCTTCAATCCTTCCGTTATTGGACAATGTGGTGTATCCTGTTATCTATGATTTTTAGGAGCAAAAAAATTCTCTCTGAGACAAGTGTTTGGAGAGGAGCGACAAAACTGGAAGAGCTAATCGTGTTCTCTATCTTGGCTCCTTGAGTCTATTTATGGTTGTTCCAAAATCACATTACTAATCCCAAAAAACAGTTATACAACAAAAAGTACTTTCTGGGTCTCAGCATATTACACAACATCATCCATATATGGTGTGGGAGAGACTACACCAGCAGGCAGCAGCAGCCCACTCATCCAGGTGGGCTGCTATAGATTAGGTCTGTGTGTGGGCTTCACTTCCAGCTGGCATCTATCTGCCAAATGATGAGATAAAAACTTCCAAACAACTACAAAAGGAGCTTTGCCCTCAAATGGGAACTATTGTTATATAAATGCAGACTGTGAACTGCTCATTTGTTTTCCGGGTGTCAGATTTGTTGTCAGAATCGCTGTCAGGTTAGGTCAAAAGCTAACGGGAAGTGATTATATACGTATATGTAGCTTCTACACCTCATGTGAGTTTGACATCATCTGAGTCAGACCTGACAATTGCCACAACTGTCATTGTGTCACAACTGTCATATAGTGCTGTTAAAAAACACTTTCTGCAGTTTATCCCAGATCTTGCTGCACCCGAATCAGTCCTTTTGTGCGTTCAGTGTTATTATAAAAGGATGTGTCGTTCAAGTTGAATAATGCCGAACATGTGCTCTCAGTGGCTTTCAGCAGAAGCAAAGGGTCAAAGGGAGACTCTCACCTTTTGAACTCTTCACAGCAGGAAAAAACATTCAACTAAGGCAGCTGAACTCAACCAGTGTAATACGGAAGATCTGTAAATTATCCAGACTATTGTTTTATATCGTGACAAGCCACGTCAGACTGAAACAAAACTCACTCGAGTTTGAGAGGCAATCCTTAAAATATAACAGTTTCAACAGAACTGTACAAAGATAAATCGTTGACATTGAAAAACAAAATACGCCAAATGTGGAAATGTCTTTATCTACAGTCTAGAGAAAACATGTTCTTATTTGATTAATGGATAAATGGATGAAACTAATGACAAATGACTGCACACAACTACAAGCCCTGTCTTTAAAAAGAAATCAAACTGCTCCACGTCTTATGTAATTCAAGATTTATATTGTTTGCCCAGCCAAGAAGAAAAGTTGATCCTCTCGAACTAAAGGCAAATCCTCAGCACTGAAGCACACAGACAGTCAGAGGATGTCCCTGTAGAAGTCAGATTTCCAGTGAAAGATATGAGACTTTTCTCCATATTTCTCTCACCTGGAGCACTTGGCAGCAGGCTGAGCAGCAGAATCTTTTACGTTATTTGAAAGCTCAGTGTATTCAATCAAGTGAAATGGGCAGTGTAATACGCTTTATCCCAAGCACTGAAATCCAGTCTTAGATATGAATTGGTGTAATTCCAGGTGATTCATCTTTCAAGAAAGATGCTCATAATACCTGAGTACTCTGGTGCCTGTTGAAAGGTTGAGACACTGCGTAAGCGTCTAATGCCTAATCTCCTCTGAAGGAATGCTGCCCCACACTGTAAAAATTAACTTGATTTGCAGCTGAGGGTGATTGAGCTCAGAAGGGCCAAAAGGTGCTTGCTGAAACCTACATTTATTCATAGTGGTTGGTTGTGTTATACATATATGACTCAAGTGTTTTGTGTTAACCTTCAAAACTTCTTTAAGTAACTTTGAATCAAGGATGAGACCAAAGTTGTTAAAATAGTTACGACTCACTAAAAGTTTTCACACAGCAGCGAACTGAGTAAACTTAAGTTGTGAGCCTTGTGTTCAGCTAAGATTCAAGTTTGGCTCTTGATTTGTTATAGTAAATACACAAAATGATGAATTACGACCTCATGAACCTGACAATGAGACAAACGTAGAGGAGGGAGATGGCTGAGAAGAAAGTGGAGACAAACACCAAATAAAGAGACATTCATTAAAATTCACTTATTTAACTTTTCATCTCAGTCATGTATTTTAATTCTCCATTTCTTTCAGAATTAAAATATAGTTTCTGAGGGATCTTTAGAATAAGCAACATAAATGTCACATGACTCTTCAGCTGAGAAACATCTATGACCATTTAAATCTTGTCCAAATGCATGAAATGCTCTACTTTTACGTTTGGTTTGGGTTTCCTATGTGTTTCTATGCTCTGAATACATAAGAGGTGGAAGCTATCACTTTTTGGTTAAGCTGTGAAGAACCTGTTAACACTAAATTGTTATACAATACAACTTTTATTAGGTAAACAAGTACATCTGTACATGGACAGCATATTTTGCTTCTTATAATGTAACGAGAATGTGTTCCTCCAGTTCTTCACACCATAATGTGTTGTAGGCATACAGAAGATACAGATACAATACAATACAGAAGATTTAAAAACTGAACTTAATGAGCACAGCAGAGAAGAATCTCTGAAGATCAATGCTTAAAATTATTGTGTTTGTCTGAAAAAAATAAAAAAAAAATACAAAATTAACACATTAAACATGCTGATTCTAAAGGAAATCAATTTTAAAAAGATTGCTTCATCTTATCATCTGAACGTGGCTGAGATAATAAACTGAAGCTCTAGATAAAGACAATAAAGTCAATGCAGTTTAAGACTATAAAGACTAATATTCTATTTTGGATATCAAATGTAAAATCTGGTATTAAATGGTTGTAAATGTCAAACATTCAGTCTGGTTTATGAGTTAAAACCACCCTCAGAGTTTTAAAGATCCCTAAAAGGTAGGAGTTTGTGTTTATAGTAAATTACTGTCCAATAAATGGTTGCAAATCTTTGGCAGGTTTCTTCTGAGGCACCTTTTGCTTGTATTTATCCTCCATCAGTGTTGCATCATAAGTAACCTAAAACCTCTTAAACAGGAGGAACCACAATTTTAGGAATGTGTCTGAACTCAGCCCATTAAATCAGTCACTCCTCACGAACTGAGCTCGCATGCAAACTGAGATTACTTTGAGGGACTCCTGCGTTTGACCAAAATAGGAATCTATTTCACAAGAAATACCTGTTGTAGGAGAGAGGGATTGTATGTGATTTTATTATCTACTTTTGAACTTAATCAATTTGACCTTCCAGGCTTAATCTTTTAAGCTGCCTGCCTGAGCATCCTGAATATTTTCGGGGACCACATAAAGAAGGAAACTGATTAATTTCAAGGCTTATTTACACTGGAACAAATGAGGCTACGATTTTAATTTTATATGCTGCATTTTCTCCTTTTTACTGCCATGAAAGCATATAAGACCTCTTAACTTAAAATCAACAATAGGTGGCTTTGGCACGAACTTCTTTCACTTGTAATTGTCCAGTTAAGCACCCTCCCACAGTGAGGATAAACAAATGCAAGACACAAAGAGGCGCTTCTCTGAAAACGCAACTCTCTGCTCCATCCCGCAAAGTTGCATAAAAATGAAGCAAATAGATGTTTTCTGTGGTGTCACGGCTCCTCGTGTAATGATGCGTCATGCGCGCTTCATAGGCTCGTGTTTAGGTATGTTTGGTCAGTATATGGCAGAGCTGTGTGTGGTGGAGAGGAGGCAGGAGATGACTGCTGCCCCCCTCACTTCTCCACTGAGCCCTCAGGAGAGTGGTGGGAGCGGGACTGCATGGGGACTGTACGACTGCACAGTAAACTCTTTTCTCTGATGAAACATCTCAGCACCGATTTGGAGACAAAACTGCAAACGCGCAATTAAACCATGCGGACTTAAGACCATCTGTGCGGTTTATTTATGTTTGTTTACGCTCTTTCGTGAGTTGCAGTTACAAGTGATCTGAAACCTGCTATGGAGGACCTCTCGAGTCAAAATGAGTCTGAGCACTGACAATGTCACAAACTTGTGGAAAAATGGTTCCTCGGAACTCGACGGGGCTCCGGGTGTGTCATCCCAGGTCAACTTCACCAACAGCTCCGGGGGAAACCACACGGAGCCCAGCGAAGTGGCCCTTACCCGAGCCATCCCGCTCGCCTTGGTGCTGGGGGCTTTCATCGTGTTCGCCATCGCGGGCAACATCCTCGTCATTCTCTCGGTGGTGTGCAACAGGCACCTGCGGACCCCGACGAACTACTTCATCATCAACCTGGCCATCGCCGACCTGCTGCTGGGCACTACGGTGCTGCCAGTGTCGGCCACGCTGGAGATCCTAGACTACTGGGTGTTCGGTAGGATCTTCTGTGATATCTGGGCGGCGGTGGATGTGCTGTGCTGCACCGCGTCCATCATGAGCCTGTGCGTAATATCCATAGACCGCTACATCGGAGTGAGCCACCCTCTGCAATACCCGGGCATCGTGACCGAGAAGCGGGCTCTGCTGGCCATGCTCGGGGTGTGGGTGCTGTCGGTGGTCATCTCCATCGGACCGCTGCTCGGGTGGAAGCAGCCGCCGTCGCCGGACGACACGGTTTGCCCCATCACCGAGGAGCCTTTTTACGCGCTCTTCTCCTCCCTCGGCTCCTTCTACATCCCTCTCGTTGTTATACTGGCCATGTACTGCCGGGTGTACATAGTCGCCAAACGGACCACTAAGAACCTGGAGGCCGGGGTGATGCGAGAGAGGATGAACTCCGGCGAGCTGACCCTGAGGATCCACAAGGGATCTCAGGTGCAGGAGGAGCCCGGTACGTCCAGCACCAGCAAGGGCCGCGCGCACCAGGCGAGAAGTTCCCTCACGGTGAAACTTCTGAAATTCTCCCGGGAGAAGAAAGCGGCCAAAACTTTGGGAGTTGTGGTCGGCATGTTTACGCTTTGTTGGTTGCCCTTCTTCCTCGCCTTGCCCATAGGTAGGTTCAATGGGTCAGTTCACACTGTTCCCTCGCGCTCATTTCCTGATGTGGTCATAAATTGGCTTATGATGTTGACTTATGATCATTTCATTTATGATGTAAGTCATAAATGCAACTTATGTTTGTCCATTAACAAAAAATATAATACTGCAAACATTCTCTCACAACCGGCTCCAATTTAAAAAACCTCATGATATTCAATTAGTTAATGAGACTTGCAGAAAAGATATTGCATTCATCTAAATGTCTGTAAGTTAACGCGAGGCAGTTAAAGGCAGCTGCAGGCCTTGTAAATCATATCTATAGCTGGCAATGGAAAAGTCTCTGGGGTAGCATTTACTGCTCTGAATTGTCACCAAACCTATGAGTGGGCTTTGATATACTGTGGTGGTCGTTTTAAACTGCAGGGATATAGAATAACATCACTCATATATTATTGCAGCATTTAATTTAGGGCGCAGTAACAGTATTATTTCTACAAATACTCAGCCTCTTTTATATATAATTAAGTTAGTTTGCGTCATATTTTCTGAGCCAGACTTTGTATTTGTACAAATTTTCCAATTCTGCAGCATTTATTCTCCTCATGTCAAAAGCCTCACTGCCACACTGACGTAGTCTCTGAATTCAGGGCCCATAAGGAGGGATAGAAAACATGTTTTTTTGGAGTCAGAGAAGAAATTCTCCACAAGCATATCCAAACATTATAAGTGTTATCTGTGCATTATTCACTGCGTCTCAGTTAATCTGTTGGTGCACAACAAATACACTCCTTACGTGTGCCAAATGAAGAGTAGGTGGCCTCCATCTGCTCTGGTCAGTTGATCCAGAGGCCTGTGGGGCCTGTCAGGGCCCCCTGATGCCACTGAGACTGGCAACCACACCGTCATGCTTTTTCAAGAAACTGCAGAGGAAATTAAACAATATATTCTGAGGTGAAATGCTAACGCTAACGCTGTGGGCCGTGTGGTGGCAAGGAGGTTAAGAAAACACTAAGTCTTTATTTACAATGGAGTGCAGGCAGAAGGGCTCACTGAGCAGAGTCTGAACAAGCAGAGCTGCTGTATTTTAGATTGTTTGACCGGTTCCCTGATTGCCATTGATCCCTTGTGACACTGTGGGTTATGGTTGTATATTTATGTGAATGTGTTTGTTTATCAGCGTGTGCCCTTGTGCGTATACATATACTCATATGGGACAGTGTTTTTGCCCTTTGCTTCGAGCTGCAGCACATCACATCCTCACATGGACATACGCACATTACACATGGGGCATTCCTAGTTAGACGCCAAAAGCACAAAACAAATGTAATTTTCCAAAGATTGTCAGATCTAAGAGACTACAGAGAACAAAGGGGACTGAAGATTCAGGAAGGGCCTGTTTATGTAATACTAATCAACAAACTGCCAAGAAACCCCCAGAGGCTACTTTGCTGTGTACAATCTCTGGTGTAGCATACTGATATATTTTGACAAAGTGTCATACGGCGCAATTTCATGCTAATTTTTAACTAGCCTGGAAGATGCGTGAAAGAAAAACCACGTCCAACCGTCTACTGGTGGGGAATTCACATAATGCAACCACTATAATCCAATTATAATATAATCCATAATATAATTTATCAAAGCAGGACACAGAAACTGCTCTCTTCCCCTCCTCCTCTATGTCTAAAAATGGGATATTTCTTGGAGATGTTGTTGTTCTTCAAATTAAGTTTGTTCTTCTGCACACTTCTGTGACTCATGTCTGAACTTACATAAAGTCTGACAGGGCAGCGGAGTTCTCCTCGTGTTGCTCCGTGAGTCTTCATTAGCCTCCACCCACAGAGTGGGATTTCCTGTCTCACACTTGTTATTACCCTGCTCCTTCCTCTGCATAAAGTCACTGATATAATGTATGCAGAGGTTTCTGGCTGTCAGTGTGTGTGTGCATACGCTGGTGGTGGTGCATGGCACGTGTGTTTTTGTCTGTCTGCGCGTGTGTGTGTGTGTGTGTGTAAGGGTGCTGAAATATTTATGTGTGTTTATGTGTATATATGCAAGTATGTTCATGTGGGTTTTTGAGTGATTGTGACACTGATTTCTAAAGAATTAAACACCTACAAAGATGATACAGAACCCCTCTGACCTCTGACCCTTTAAATCCTAACTGCAGACGATATGTCGTTTAAAAACCTCCTGAACTCCTTTTTCACAGTTGATCTCACCTTTTTGTTTCAAATTCTGTAAATACCTTGTTTTTGTTTTTGTACATAAATGGCAAATATGCAGCTACAAGTCCCAGAGTTTGAGTCTCTCCTTTTCAGGGTTTGAATTAGCATGTCTCCTTTTACGCCTTTAACTTGGAGCAAAGTAAGGTATACAGACTTCGGGATTATAAACATTACATCAACATTTTTAAGTTACTGTTACTCCAGGCAAGCTTTCTTGGACAAAAAGCAGCTCAAAATTTCACACACATACTCACCGAGCACTAACTTAGCTTGTTTGTCAGTAAGGGTGACATATATAAACTTAAAGTTACTTTCTTATATCACATTATGAAGAAATGACACTGCAACAACCCAATTATACAGAAATAATCAGAAACTAGAGCAGAAATTTACCAAAAAAGGCTTTTTAGGGAGGCAACCAACGAAAGCAGTCAACATTGCACAAAAATGCTGTTTTATCTTTGATGATAAAAAAGTATTTTTTCTTTGATACTATAAAAACTGCTCCAACTGTACCTGTCCCACCAGCAGGACTCCATGAAAACAATGTGTTGAGCAGCTAAACATTGTTCAAACACAAACACACAGACTTTATTTTAAATTCAAGTCCAGATTAGTTTCCAAAAATAAAATGTATGTCTATTATGAGAATTATGCACAAGACATTTACATTTTTCAATCTGATGTTATAGAGCAGTCAGAAAATGATAACTTAGATTAGAATACTTATTATTTCATTGATTTTGCCTTTAATATGTAACAGACAAAAAATAAACAATCAAATTCATTGATTAATTAAAGAAATTCAGGTTAGATGTAGAATATAAGCTTAATATTGTTTCAACAAAACATCAGAAAAAGCAAATAAAGAGTCAATAGGCTGTAAAATAAGGCCGCAACTTTTATTTTTGTCACATTAGTCCACAATCCAAAGATATTCAGTTAGTGTCATAGAAGACTAAAGAAACTAGAAAATATTCACATTTAAGAAGCTAGAACAAGAGCATTTAAGTATTTTTTTTTCTTTCACAGCAATCAATTATTAAAATAGTTGGCAATTAACTCTCTGTCAATCGACTAATCGTTGCAGTTCTAATAGAAGACGAATCAGCTTAACACACAAGAGGAATCAGACTCCAGTTGGAAGCAGATCTCAATGCACCTGCACACAAGGCTAAAGTCAAATGTGCAGGAAATTTTCATTATAGTAGTATGCAAATAGTTTTCTTGATTGATTGATTAATAAAAAATAACCAAGGTGATCAGATTGCTTGTTTTTAACTGACCAACAGTCTTACTCAGTTGTAAGTATAGTAAAAGCAGCAAATCCTTACATCTCAGAAGCTGGTTCCAGTGAACCTTTGGTATTTTTGCTTGAAAAAACAACAAAGCTAAACGAAGCTAAGCAGACATAATCATATATAACTATTACAAGCGTTTTTGTTTTTTTTAACTTGTAGAATTTAAGAGAAACATGGACTTCACTTAAGTTGACGAGGTTAACACATTGCACATGAGGGACATGTCTACATTTAGGTGTCTCAATGAGCTCTTTTTCTCATCTCCCAACTCAACCGAGGAGAAATCATCAGTCCTTGGGGGATACACGTGTTATTTCATTGCACACATTCTCCCGCGGCTCTTTAACACTCAGCACAGGCACTAATGTCCTGTGAAGGGCTCACATTAGGCAAGTGGTGCATGCAGTGTGCCCAACTGTTATAGAAACCAACGCTTTAAGGTGTTAACCAATTGTTTCCTTGTGTATGTGTGGGTTTTTTTGGAAGTTTTTTTTTGTGTGTGTGTGTGTGTGTGTGTGTGTGTGTGTGTGTGTGTGTGTGTGTGTGTGTTTGTGTGTCTGTGTATGTTGATGATATTTTTACATTGAGCTGGCCGGCTCAGGCGCTCCGGGGGTAATTGAAATGGTTTTTGAAGGGGAAAAATAATGAGGGTGTTAAGTGTCGGAGCAATGGAGAAGAAAGGAGGTGGCAGAGCTGACTTGAAGGGGCCACAGGGCAGCATGGGTGAAAGGGAGTGTCTCTGGGACGTCAACCCAATTTTCCAAAAATAGCTTCATGCTATGGTTTCATTGAAAGCAATTTGCAAGGGCAATAACACTTATGTCCTTTTAGATCAAGACATATTAATCATATTTCCGGGTGTGTTATGAAACAGGATGTGTGAGGTTTGGGAGATCAGATTGTCTGAATGTATGTGTGTGCGTGTGTGTGCGTGTGTGTTTTATGTGGCACAGAATAGGCATTGCTTCTTCCAATTAGTGAGAATAACAGGATGCTTTGTTTTGTTGAGATGTTCCTGTGTTTCATAGTGAGATGTGTGTGTTTGTGTATGTGGGTGTTTGTGTGTGTGTGTACATGTGTGTGTTTGCGCCTGTCCTCAGGAAGGAGGTGCAAACTTTTCTCTTAACAGAAGGAGCAAGACCAGCAATAACCCTCACATGGTTATCTATATACCATTGTCTTACAGCCAAGCGCTCGCATCCTCTGCTGTTTATACTATAGCCTTTCAACACAAACACTCTTCAAGGGACAAAAATGGGCCACATTCACACAAAAATTAAATCCACAAACATGTTCCATATCTGGCTACAGGAAGATCTGTTGTTAACCAGATTTCTTTCTGTCTTTCCTACACTTTTATCCTTACTTGTATAGAAAAGAGGGAGAGGAACATGCTGGCAGTCTCCCACCTTTTGGTCTCTGAAGGGGTATCCAGATGTTTAGGAGTCCTTCCTTGGAGGCAAGCAGAGCTACACAGCTGTGTTTGCCCTTGTAGATATTGTTTTTCTTAAGCACCTAAACTTAGTGCCCGAGAGGCAGTGAGTTCAAACAAACGATGCCAACTGTTCTCATGCCCATGCTCTTCAAAAAGTCTCACAACTGCCACCGATTATGCCTTACCCTCTTCACCCAAACATAGAAGTCCATTATGTTAAAAAAAACAGAATATAGGTAACACATAACAATTAGTCAATTAATTGATTCATCAAACGACAGAAAATGTATAAATTTTCAAGTAAACACTCTCAGTTTCCAACTTGTCCGATGTTCGGATTTGCTTTTCTGTTTTATATGATTGTAAAATTATATCTGCCTGTTTGTTGGAACAAACAGGCATATTTTTCACTCTTTGTAAATTATGTTCATTTCAGCTCCAGCACAGAGCACAGAAATACTTATGGACGCTGTAACAAAAATAATAAAAAATGTTTTGCAAAATTGTTAGGACATTTTGGATCTTTGCCAGTATCAGACAGCTTTCTAATCAAGAATATTATCACTAAAATGACTGTTTATTATAAACTGCTACTATAGTTATCTAGTACTGAAAAATATATAAATATTAAAATAGATAAAATAGTTGATTAATCAGTCAACTGAAACTTAATGACCTCGGTATCGTTTATCATTTATCATGTAAAAATACAAAACATTTAATGGTTAGAGCTTTATAAATGCTACAGTAAGCTCAGCTTGTTTCTTTTTTTCATTTGCATTTCTTTTGTTTTGGCTCAGACTACGAAAAACTCCAAACAGGATAAAATTGACTTGTGAGGTTGTCAATATTTACAACTAACTCAACCAACAACCAAGAAAGACAGCCAAAAGATGATGGAAGGAGAGAGAAATGAAAGAATAACCTCCACCCTACTCTGTATCCCAATCACAAGCATAACTCACGCTGTTATGTAATCGCATTTAAGTGCCGTCCAGAAGCGAAAATAGCATGTGAAAATACCACTGCCACTGTATCTACAATACAGGAGGCCAAAACACATTCAGACAGCATTCTCTAGTTTCATCTAACAGTCTGGCAATCAGAGCGCGCGCACACACACACGCACACACACACTTGCAGGCACTCTGTCTCTCCACTTGTCATTTAAGAGCCACTTAGTTAAATGAAAGTTGGAAGTGACATATCCTCATATTGTTGCACAATCATTTTCATCACACGGACTGGAGCTTTGTGTGCGCGTAGATGTTCTTGTTACCTCATTGGGACTTTTTTCAGTATTTCGGTTATTGTTAAGGTTAGGGTTTGTGTTAGTCTGTCCACAATAAGTGGAGGTCAATGCAATGTCCCAATAAGGATAGCTGCACAAGCCTGTGTGTGTTTCTCTGGAACTTGAATGACGAAATAGACCCTCTGTGATGATAAAGGCTGCAGGTATTTCCACACATCAAACTGAAACTGATGTTTTTGATTATTTTCAGCTAACAAAGTGGATGAAACTCCCTCCAGCCTGTGTCATTTCAGCCCTTGGTCATGTATTATAATGTACCTTGTATCGTTTAAAATAATTGTAAAAGCTGTTGATCTGATATTAATGGAGAGACAAGCTGAGGTGTCCATCTGCCTGTAATATCTTACCAGAGGTAATTTCACACTTGAAAGCCTGAGATTATAGTGTATCCACGACCTCTCCAGGAACATGATATTCATTAAAGAATGTGGGTTGGTGCAAAGACACAATTTTACTCACATCTGCCCACATACAAACACACCAAGTCTTTCTTTCACACTAATCTCACACTTGCTGTGCTTATTAATTCCTCAGTTTATATTCCTCAGGCTTCCCCTTCTCACCTCATTAGCTTGTAAGATATTCTTTCTCCGTTTAAGCTTGGCTGCAGTGGGAGAAAAGGGTAGATTAATGCAATTCAAATCAGGCCTGACTCACTCATTAGCATACATGATGTTCATAGGTGTGGGAAAAGTCTTGCTGAGTCTTATTGACAACACACCTTCTCCGTCAACACACACATGCACTTACAACTTCAGCTGTTTGCCTGTATAAATGTTTTGCAACTGTGCATGCTACTTGACACTATCGCAGGTGCAAAAAAGGGAGCTGTGGTAATGTAAGTAATATAACCTCAGTAACCTCTCGCAAAATAGGCTGCCCTTTCATTTCAGTAACATGTCTACTCTTTTCTCTAAGCAACACATCTCTCCCACAGTGTATTTATCCAGAAGAGAATTCAGGGTCATCCCCCTGTCCCTCTGTATTTGTATGAAAGTGCTCCAAATGAACTGTGAAAAAGCGGCTGCATTGGGTTTTTTGAAAAAGGGAGCACTTTAGCTGAAGGCCTTCCTAATGCAAGGTCTTTATTTAATGGCAAATAAGATGTGGAATTGACATCCTCTCTAGGCTTGACTGTAAAACCCTTTACTATTCTTAATCAATACTGCCACCTATTGGGTAAAATGTAGAGAGGATCACCAAATCTAAAGGACAGACTCTCAGTCAATCTGTGTTATGAGTATAATTCAGTGTTTCCAGTATCAGTTACCATCAGTCATTCATTCAGTCACAACAGGCTGGCAACTCATGTTACCTTACATTTATATGATTCAACAAATCCCACACAGGGAGAGATTCATACTTTGTGTTTGTTAAAAAAAAAAAGAGAGCGAGCGAGCGCTGGTATCAGATTGTTTCTATGAGAAAATACCCTGAGTTGATTTATCGGAATCAGTATCATGAGAGAAAAGTTGGATGAGTGCATCACTAAATGAGATTTAAAATCGGCAAATTATGGCAAAATAAACAAATTATGTTCTCTCTTTCCCCTCCTTAGTAACCTTAAGGTTGGAAAAATAATCTATTATAGGGTAATTCCATCAAACTGAAATATTTTTAGATGTCTTCTGCATCATCATACGTCAACATTTCCCAGAATTCATCCTGACATATTTGGTATCTTTGAAAACTTTGGGATCTCAACTATAATTTATATCAAAGTTACTGAATGAGAAGATGAAAAATGTTGTAATGCCTGTCAGTGAGGTTTAAAGATAAAGTTTGACATTTTGGAAAATGCTCTCATTCGCCTTCTTTCCCAAGAGTTAGATGAAAAGATTGATATGTCTCTCATGTCTGTGCGTTACATGTGAAGAGCTAAGTGTAGCATTTAGACTGAAAGCAGAGGTAAGTGGATTCTGGCATCTCTGCTTGTTGCTGGGCAACATCACAGCGATAATCCAGGAAGTCACTGCACCCAGCCGCTGTTTGTTACAACACAAAATCTCTGTTTGTGTATATATTAAACAAATATGATGCAGTGTGTTTATTTGTGAGCTTTAGAGGTTTTGCTTCCATCTAACTCTAAGCAAAAAAGTGTAAAAGTGAAATAAGCAGATTTCCCAAAATGTTGAACTATTCCTTGGAGGGATTTTGAGGTTTCTTCACAAAGCCACTGACCACTGAATCTAATATTTTCTCTCTCACCTCTCCTGTTCCCAGGGTCTTTTAATGTGAACCTGCGCCCTCCTGATCTCCTCTTCAAAGTGATCTTCTGGCTGGGCTACTTCAACAGCTGCCTGAACCCCATCATCTACCCCTGCTACAACCGTGAGTTCAAGCTGGCCTTCATTCGGATCCTCCGATGCCAGTGTCACCAGCGTAAACGTCCCGGGTGGAGGGCATACAATTACCGTTCCTCCAACTTCAGCTCCTCTGGACACTCACGCAAAGGCTCCACTGATCACAACTCCAGCTGCTTGAATGGCAGTCAGCGTACTCTGCCGTCCTCAGCCAGTCCAAGCCCCAGCTACCTAACCAAGGGTCTGGCACCTTGCCCTGAGGGGGAAACATTATATATCTGGGGGGCCACCTCCCCGACTCCCTCCACACCCAGCCTGCTGCCTGGCAGCGCCGCAGACTGCCAGCAGGTATCTCTGAGAGGGGAGGGAAAGGGAGTGAAACCAGCTGAGGAGACTACTGGTGGTATTTTTTCTTTCTCGTTTGGGAAGAATAGAGACAAGGGAGGCACCAACAAAGACAGCATCATGCCCGATGACAAGGTGTGAGTCTTGTTGATTCATCCCTCTATAGGGATTAAAGTCATCAACACAACGTGGATGTAGGACTTCACAGGTCTGCTGCATTCACTGTACATGATGTCATGATCATTCATCAGTCAGTGGATTGTCATTGTCATTAGTGGTCAATGTAAGATGATGATGATAACTGACTATGCTGCTGTATCCGAGGTATTTTGTCTTATGTTACTGTATCTGTGGTTGACATAGACGAGAAGGTTTCCTTCAATGGACAGTCAGACAAAAGATTTTAGGGAGAAGCTCAAGACACTTGATCAAAATCACAGACTGGAAAGACACCAGTGCATGCATTTTGATTGAACAAAAACGAAATATGAAGGAAAGAACTGTACACAACACAGCCTTTTAGTTGAAAGTCTGTGTAAAAAGACTGAACATGACAAAGGAGCTGACTTGTGTAAAATGTGTGATAAGAAAACGATCACCCTTCTGTTGAAATCACTTGATATCTTCATGGTATGTTGTGAAAATAAAGTATAACCTGGTTTATCTGCTGTGCGCACAATAATCAGATATCATCTTGTTTGTATGTTTTGATCTTCAAAAAAAAAAAAGTTTGGAATATGGATATTAGAAATGTGTTCGATACATGAATAAACTTGTTGCTCAGATGCTGCTTGGAGGCAGACTCTTTAATCGCTCTACTTTCTGGATGTGGAAAGAATATTTTGAGATGGAAAGTGATTCATTATCATAGATGAAAATGTCAAACTGATGATAAAAGATCAGCAGTGAATGTTATTTGTTTAAAGGCAGGATGCGTCCTGAGTTTTGAGTGTCTGAGGTAAAGCGCAAACATTCATCTGTAATTTAGAGGAACATTACCCATGAACAGAGATAAATACAAGGGTTTATTGCTAATATAGAGAGGGACCTGCGATCATAACTCAACCATAAGACAACAAACTGTATATATCTACCTGTCCACTTACCTCATGGCCCACTGACTCCTGGAACATCCCAGTTAATCATTTACTCCTGATGGGCTTTGTTTTGACGTGGATCAATACTGGTCATAAGCACACCCACACACACACACACTCGAACAGACAAATAAAGAGAGAGTGTGGTACACATCACAGGACATGCAGCCCCATACGGTGAAGGAACACAACGATCATACAGGTTTAGATTAACCAGGCAGACATGAAGGGAAAGGCATCTAAGCAATGAACCACTTGGATTTATGTTGAGTGTCTGATGGCTCAGTTCTTGCTGCATCATGATTTACATCCCAGGGGTGAACACCTCAGACAACAACAGCCTGACTACTGACGGCAGTGATTCGGCTCTATTTCACAGCAATACTATTAAAGTTTGTGTACTGTGTCTGCTCCTACCCATCCCCATCTTTGCCATCATGGGAAATCTTTTGATCATGGCTGCAGTGGCACGTTTCCAAAGCCTTCGGACACCCACCAATGCTTTTGTGGTTTCCCTGGCAGTGGCTGACTTCCTGGTTGCTGTGCTGGTGATGCCTTTCAGTCTGGTGCGATCCATCGACGGCTGGTACTTTGGGCATTGCTTCTGCCAAGCTCACTTCTTGCTGGACATGTCTTTCTGTACATCCTCCATTTTTAATCTCAGCTGTGTGGCGCTGGACCGATACATAGCAGTGTGTGACCCACTGCACTATCTTTCCCGAATGTCTCCCAAACGTGTGGCCCTGCTGCTACTGCTCTGCTGGATCCTGCCTTTGATCATCTCTTGCCTTTGCGTCTCCTTTGGCATGTACACCCAGTCGCCTCCTGCTGCGGAAAGCAGCGTCACACAGCAGGATACTCAGACCTGTCAGGCCTCCTTTCATATCCCCTACGCCTTTGCAACCTCAGCCATCTCTTTCTTCATCCCCACGGGTTTCATGCTGTTTGCCTATGGCAAGATTTTCATGGCTGCCCAGAGACAAGCGAGGTGGATTCATGCAATCGAGCACCATACTGGGCAGCTTCAGATGAATCAGAGCTCCATGAGGACTGACCCCACAAGACGAGTCCATGTGGAAAGATATTCTCTGAAGAAGGAAAGGAAGGCTGCTAAGACATTGGGTCTGATCATGGGGGTCTTTCTGTTGTGTTGGCTTCCTTTCTTCTGTGTGAATGTGGTCCACCCTCTGAAGGGCTACAGCATCAACCCCCTCGTCCTGGAGGCCTCCATGTGGCTTGGATACGCTAACTCTTCTCTGAACCCTTTTCTCTACGCCTTATTCAACAAGAACTATCGTCATGCATTTGTAACCATGTTGGGTTGCGGGTCGTTGGGTAGGCACTTACGAGCAGGTTTGGAATACTCACATTTTTTTAGGCAAACACACACTGTTGTTACCTTAGAGACTATTTCAAGATGATCATTCAATGTTATATTTAATTTAAACACTTTAAGAGTAGGGTTTGAAAGTCCAGTCTAAACAGAAATTGACAAAGAAACCTCACCACAAGGTCCATCCAGTTGCTGTTCTGAGTTTTTGATCTCCAGATCAGCTAAAATGAAAATTTGAATATCTATAATTGAGTAGCGGTGTTTCCATTAACCTATTATCGCATCAGAAAAGCTTAGTGGAAATGTGAAAATTTGAAAACACTTTTATATATGCATGTATTACTACTTATGAAAAAACTTCTGTGGAATGGAAATGCATTTGTCACATAAATGACGTAGCGAATGTTTAACTCACATAACTGATCAGTTGTTTCCACTCTCAGTGTCTTCCGGCATCTTCCTGGATATTCTCTGGCCAATACTAGCTGACATGAAAGAACATTTACAACTTGCCCAATTGAAACAAATTCCTGAAGATCTCTCTCCATTTTTCTCTCGTCAAGGCAATATAACTATTTGTTTTGTTTCCAGTTGGCAACATCTTCTACTCTGGCTTTTGTCTCCCCCATTTACATCTTCTGACGTAGCCTAGTTTATTCACTTCAAACCAGTTGATGGAAATACACTTAAATCCCATTTTCCTTCCCTTTTTTCCAAAAAGTTTGTTTAAAATTCTCTTGCAAATCTAATGGAAACACGGTAGTAACAACTGGGCAAACTCTTTCTGTTGAGGAAGATTGTGAGATACAATCAAAAGCAACAGCTACTAACTGGACCTTATGGTGGGATTGCTTTGTCAGATCCCAAGAGGAGTGTCAGACAATGCGGAGACCTTCCTGTAGGTTGCATAATTGTAAAATGGATGAAATGATTAACTGCACTCATAAATAAACAATTTAATTTTAAAAAGGCAAATATGGCTTGTGATATCTTTAGCAGGTGTCAAAGAATTAACATGTTGTTGTCATGGGAACTGTTGCTCAACATCCACTTCACCAGTGAGGAGGAACACGTGGTTGAGTGATAAGTGGGACCAGGCCAGTGCGCCTTTTAATTGCCCTGTTTAGCTGAAGTGCCCATTTGGACAAAATAAATACATAATAATAATTACTGTTATCATTTTTACTAAATAGCTGTATTGTAGCTGTTGCTGCCACTGCTGACATTCTTAGGTTTTAAGGTGAATTTAACACCATATTAACTCATCTTTGTGAGAGAGTCTTAAGATGTATTCAGACAAACCACAAAGCAGTTTCAGAGGTGGGATGATTGTAGGAAAAGTCAATGGAGAGATGTTAGTGGGCACCAGAGATTTGCTCTAGGCGTCCAACTTGAGATGAAGATGTTAAAAATTTCAACTTGAGTTGAAATTCTGTATCAGCCACTTCTTTCTTGTAAGTGTGGGTGCTTCAGTGCTCGCAAGTGTAACAAGTAGCTTCCTTAGTAGCAAGCACAGTGTAAATACTGTATATATACTGTACTTTCTTTTATTTTAAAAAGGCAAAATAATTTTGTAAAATGGCAGGGCGCTGTGCTTTTTAGCAAACCTAAATGTGGACTAATATTTCTCCTAGAAATCAGTCTTTGTGTTGTCTTCAAGATACAGTATTACCAGTTCATAAAGTCCTCAGGGTGAACATGTTAGCAGCTTATTTACACATTAGCAGACACAGAAACATTATCATTAATGCTGGGTCATGTTTTAGTCAACACAACATATATGAATATCAAATTCATTCTCTTTTTAACTCTATTTTGGATCACCTACTCCTGATGTCTGGCTAGCTGCTAACGCTCCGCTATGTTCTTTGTCTGTCTGCTGTTTGGTGCTGGGCAGGTACAGTACACTAAAGTGAGTTTATCAGAGCTTTGTCACTAAAAAACAACAGCTGAGTTTTGGAAACAGGAGCATCTGGAAACAATGTTGATGAAATTAGAGTCCTGAAAACCAATAAACCCACATGCATTGAGCTGAGCAGACCTCTTCCACATTACACTTAAATCATTTTATTAATCGTTAATATAAAACATTCATATTATTGATTCACTTTAAATATATTCTTTAGCATAAAACATTTACCCATGCTCCTGCCAGTGGTGAGTATTGCAGGAAAACATCAAGAACATAATCCAGGCAGCATTACAATTCTACAAAACTTATTTGCTAATACAAATTACAGAAAAAAACTGTATACAAAATACATTATATATGTGTACATAACATTCACTGATTTTAAGTTTACAAATGCCCCTTGGTCCTTTTGTATAATGATAATATGATGAATGATGAGAATCTTCACTCTTCAGTTTTCTGTCAGTGCACCAGCAGCAGGGATGAGTGTTTATTTCGTTCTTCCTTGAATTCTGCAAGAAAAAACAAAATACAGCTGCTATGACTGTTCAAAACTATATTTCTTTATTAATTTTATACATTATATTATAGTTTCAATATACTATAGAGTGTCACACCTGAACAAAAGCGCAGAAAGGTCTCCCTGGCTCAGGCACATTACAGGGACTGAAATTATTGTCATTATTCTCCTGGTTCAGTAACACTGATCAGCTCTGCTGAAGCAGAACTTATTTGGTTAAGCAGGTAGAGCAGAGGGAAGCTGCAGCTCAGCATCAAGTGTGGGCTCTCTGCTTTGAAGGTAATTAATCATCTTCCAGCTGGCTTTGTATCCTTTTCTTCTTACTGTGTCAATGAGGCAGCGTGACCTTCCCGCTCTGGCAGGGTTCTCCTGTGGTATTGAATATGTCTCCCCATCATTCAAGACACCATCCTCCAAAAGGTCATCCAGCAGCTGACTAATGACTTTGTTGTACACCCCCTCCTAAAACTTCAGCCTCACTATAGCTTCTAGAAAAATAAAGTTAAAAAATTAAGGTGGTTCATGGTGTTACAGATGAATACGCCTATTAAAAATATTATGTAATACTGTAATACTAATATAGCCCATATTGTTTCCTTACTTAACCTTAACAGGTAAAACCATAAATAAATATGTCTTTAGCATTATAGTACGACTCTGAGATCTATTTTTAAACAAAATGGGTTTTCTTACTCAAACAAAATGAATTGAACCAAATTTAATTTCATCCTTATACAGCCGTGTTAATAATTTGGCCCCCAATCCTCAACAAATACTGATAAATAAAACCAAAATAGATCCAAATGAGCAAATAAACAATTACATTTTTCATTGCTTTGGCAGCAAAAATCAAATATCTCATAACTGAAAATATATACAGATAGTTTCAGTTTTATATGTATTTAAAACTGAAACTATCTGCATGGCTACCAGATACTAGAGGTAAACATACAGTAGCTTAGCAGGTCTTAATATCATTATTTGTTGCAGATTTGAATGATTACTATTACAGTTTATTCACAATGTGAGTGTTGTGTGAAGAATAACATCAGCTATTACAATGTATAAAGTTTGGTGGTGTTAAACCATTTAACTTAAATTATAGCATACCCCCCAAAAAAAGTCTGACGAGGGGAAACAACTCAGACGTGAGCTGCATGCTGACACGCTGCTGGGTAAATACTCAAGTAGGATATCTCAGAAATGTATGAACAAGACGATCATCGGGTTTGTAAACTGTATATGGAAGATATACTCCAGATTTTATGACACTTTAAACTTCTAGATACTCATCAGTGTCTTCTCATACATCACCTGTATATCACCAGTGTTTTTATAGTCATCTTAAATAAAATGTAGAGAAACAAAATATGGACATTTCTAGTTTTGGTGATGTTGTAGTTTTATTCCCTAACAAGGTGTTTCAGTTAAATAATTGTGGCACATAAGTAGCGTAGATACACAATATTAATATCGTTTTATAACCACTGACCTTTTCAAACTGCACAGGTCCACACTGGTCCAGACTCATTTTTAATGTGAGCTTGATGTTACTCTCTGGATTTTCAAAGACTTCTTTGAAGACACTTCAAAGATATTTGGTTCACTACTTTCATATATGAGCTTTAACTTCTGTGGGAGAAATATCAAGGAGAAAAGCAGAATTAGACTTTGTGCCAGGGTTCATTTAGAAAAAAGTGAAAACTAATACTTAATTTGTCAAATAAGGTAAAGAAAAATGTTTTGATATCCTAATTTGGATCAAAGCGGTCTTAAGGCAGGGAGCCAAAGAGAAAGAGGAAACCTGGTGATCAGTGAGTATTAGAGGTGTTAGGAGGTGGATTTTGTTGCCTTTGGACAGAACCATGTTGGCTGTTTCCCCTGTTTCCTGTTACGTTAACCGTCTTCTGGCTGTAGCTGCATAGTTAACAGGCAGATATGAGATATGATATTGATCTTCTCATCTAACTTCTGGCAAGAAGCGTGTTTTCTAATATGTCAAACTATTCAACCTTTAGTTCTATTGCCCCAGAGTTTGTTTTAGTAGAATGTGGATCAGTGTGGTCTTGGTTTCTGATATCTTTTGGAAGATGATCAGCAGCTCAATATTGTCTTTGAAAACCCTGTTATATTAGATATTACTGGATATCTTTGAAAAACATTTCCATGGCAAAAGCTACTGGCCATACTGACAGCTATAAAACAAATTATGTTTGAGATTATAATTAAAATGTTGGGGTTTTTTATTTTACATTCAACAACTTTAGCCACTATGAAGGCCTAATGCATTTCAAAAGCCTATGAGACTCTTCTACAGTAACACATAAAATTAAAACTGTACTGCACTGTCCATATCAGCTATGATGATGAAATGATTGCACTTTTTGAGGGACTTCTCTGGATATGGCTTTTGGATCATTTTGTATCCGCTGGATAATTCCTTGTTTTTTATTGTCTATGGAGGGAGTTATTCTCAGCACAATGAAGCTTCGGGGGTTACAGTAGCCAAGAGTTTTGTCTGCCTTTTGAAGCATGAATCAATATGTTGGTATTAAGATTTGTCATAACCTGTTGAAGAGCAGGATCACAAGGGATCAGATGAACATGTAGTGTCAGGAATGCTTTGTCGGTCTTATATATTAACACTTCACAGTTAATTTTTTACTGGAAGGTTGACTCTCATCAGGACTCCTCATGGAGAGAACATTGGCTGGGATCATTTGACATGGGTTGGTGTCACCTTGTTAAAGTAAAGTTTATTTTATTTAAAGTGCAAAATCACACCAAGGTGTCTCAATACACTTTTCAGCAGCAAACAATGTTAAAACAATCGACCAATATTAAGAGAGTCGAGGAGGGACAACACACACAAAAGGAGGGAAAAAAAAGATAAATTTAAAAGTGGTCCAAAACCATCTGAGGTAACTCATCATGTGAAACATCACTACAACTGAAAGCAGGAATCGAGATTTTAGTGCGACAGTTTCCTCAGTGCCTCAGTGGGGTGAGGGAAAAGACTATGTCAACCCATGTCAATGTTGTTAAGGCAGGTCATATGATTGTAAGAATAAGTATGTTTTGAGTCTAGATTTAAAGATTTCAACAGAAGTAACTTCCCTGATTATAAGAGGTAGCTGGTTCCAGAGACAGGGAGCTCGGTAGGAGAACACTGATTTTTTTCTTGATTCTAGGAACAGTAAGATATCTAGCATCATGTGATCGGATCGCATGAGGGGGAGTATAAGGGGTGATGAAGTCAGAAAGATATGAGGGTGCAAAGCCATGTAGTGATTTATAAGCTAAGAGAAGCACCTTAAAATCACATCTGGCTTGGATTGGGAGCCAGTGAAGGGAGATTAGGACTGGAGTGATATGGTCAAATTTTGCAGTTCTAGTTGTTCCACAACATCTCCGCAGGTATCTATGTACAGAACATCAAGGTTGTTAACTGCACAAAAGACGAGTCCATCAAGGTTTTTACACACCTGCTATCAAACATTAATAAAGTTGTCACTTCTTTTTTTATTACGTCATGCTATCTTACCTGTGCAGATCCAGTGAGGCAGAAATACTTCCAGCAATGACGGTGATGTCCAGTAGGGGAGCTCCAGTCATGGATTACATGGTTTCCAGTCTCTCCATGTGTTCCTTCCAAGAGCCAAAATGGTACTTGAAGCTGACGTTTTACTCACAAACCAAGCACAAGCCAGAGACACTGAACTCAGTGAGAGTCACCTGCTTCAGACTGTAGGCTAATTTGAGAAAGGAAAAACAAATACATTTAGCATATTTATTGTTTTTATTTGCTGTTGAATGTAACATGATCATAATAATGGTAACAACACTGAAAAATACCTCAGTTCTCCTTCTGTGAAAATTTGTATTTTGTCAGTATTGAAGGTTTTTTTTTTTTTTTACCTGTACATTAAAGCAACTTGTGCATCTACAGTTCACCTCAGATTCAAGTGTTGTCCAGTCATCCTCAGGGATTATGTTGCATTTTAACATTCAACATCTTCATCATCAAGTCTAATCTAATGTAGTTGTAATGATGTTGTAATGTAATGATTCATAATTAGATTCTTAATTAATGTTTTTGTAACAGCAGGATGAAAGCGCCTTTAAGAATTTCAGATAAGACTATGTCTTCAAAAATAAGGTAAGTATTATGAAAAGACCTTCTGGGGTTTTTTTACAGCTTGAATTCTATTTATACAGAAAACTTTTAAATTACCTTCATTTGAATATTGATTTTTGAATGCAATCATCAATTCACAAGTCTCAAATGTAAAATCAAGGATACAATGAGAGGCACAGAGTCCACAAGTCAGTAAGGATGCTTTAGACAGTTAAGGATCTTCTCACTTTCACACTTATCCTGACATTTCCGAAAGTTTTCTGGCTGCTGTATCAGTCATCACTTCCCCCGACTGAGCAATTAATCTAAATAGTGAAGGACAACTGTCATTAGTTACTCATGGTCATTGCAATCTGTTTCTCCAGCTGGCAGGAGGAAACGTCAACTTAATTTATTTATTTACTAATCTTTAGTTTATAAATTAGCTTCACTGATCAAAACAGAGATGGCAGTACAAAACATTTTAACTATGTATAAGTAAAACATGACAGGTTTGTTTTTACATGAACATAAAGTACATTAAAAATAAGGTATGTGTTAACTGGCAATTTGCATTAACAAACTAAAAAGATACAGCAGAACTATAAATATTTTCCTGGTGTGATTGCATAAAACATTTTGGGTATCACTATAACATTTATTTATTTGTCTTGATGTCCTCAATAAGATGCGGCTCCAGTTTCTCTTCAGAATATCAAGAAGTTCCCTCATATTCTCCTCAGAGGTACAGCAAGTCCTGATTTTTTTGTAAGCTGTATGTTGAATAACCCCCTCGGTAAGGAGTTCATCCAAAATTGTTTGAATGTTGTACTTCTTTCTGTATTCAAGTGTATCTGATGGGCATTCATATTAGAGGATTCACACTTTAGATTTTTAAAGAAAAGTTCTTGAGATTGTCATAGTGGTTGTCAGATGTTACAGGCCTCAACGTACAATCTCAGTGAAACAAACAAGAGGACACCTGTGACTTCCAGTTAAGACTAATTGCTTGAACAAGGTTATAAAAGAATCTGTGAACACCACAACCTTCTCAGTTCTTGGCTTGAGTTGTGTCTAATGCAACATGGCTCCACATGGTGATGATCTGTCTGAACAAGTAAGAAGAGAAGAATAAGATAAGAAAGCTTTATTGTCATTTTACTGCTGTGCAAGATGACAACACAGTCAAAAAGTCAAGATTACTATAAAGTACAATATAATATATAAAACAAAATAACTATACAAATTAGTACTCAAGGTGTTATTAGTGTGCAAATAAACAATAAATAGTTAGCAGCACACAATTTAGCCACAAATAAACAAGTAAACAAGTATGGCATATGAGCATATTGCACAGGAGACCAGATTGTGAGACTTCATAAAGATGGGAGAGGGTACAAGAGGCTACTGAACAGAAGCCAAAGCCTCAAACAGTGTATGAAGTCAGTCTCAACAGACGACATCCAGAAAGAAAAGCATTGCTCACAAAACAGCACAAAACTGCAAGATTCAATTTTGCCAAAGAACATGAAGAGAAGCCTGATGAATACTGGCGGCACATTCTTTGGTGAGATGAAACCAAAATAAATTTGTTTGGATCAGATGGGGTCCAGCGTGTTTGGACTACTACAGTGACTGCACAGTGCCGACCGTGAAACATGGAGGTTGGAGTGTGCTGTTGTGGGGCTGTGTGAGGGCAAAAGGTGTAGGGGAGATGACATTTATAGATGACACTATGAATGAAAGTTTGTTTACCCAAATACTGAATGAAAAGATGACTTCCAGTCTCAAGAGGTTTGGCAGGAGAGGATGACAATGATCCCAAACACACAAAACGCAAAATTCAGCTGGAAATAGAACCTCTGAAACTCACTGGCTGTTGGGTCCGTCAGCATGTCTAATGAAGCATGTTTGGAGGCCATTTCTCACAATTCTACCAGAATAGGCTATAGAGTCCGCTCCTACTTAACAACAGTCATACTTTCACCCGACCATGAAACTTCACCTCAGGACAGAAAGCCTGTCATCTGAAGTGCCTGCAGGTAGACACACATGGTGCCTTCAAATGCTGTTGGAAATACAAAGATCATTCCAGTCTTCTTCTTCTTCTTCTTTGAGGTTTATTGGCAGTTAGCAAAAAACAAATTGGTGCACGCGAATGTGGATCAGAATGTTTAGTATTTACAATATTCATTAAAAATTCATTAAAAAAAACAAACAAAAAAACTCTCGTATCTTTAATCAAATTTGATAACACTCATTTCTTGAGTTCAAAGTGTACTTTTATCTTTCTGAGGTTTTGAATCCGATGCCTTCTTTCTGCCTCAAATTCCTGACAGTGCATCATAACATGCTCGACTGTTTCTTCTTGCCAACAGCAGTCACATCTGCCTGTATTATGTTTACTTGTTTTGAATAGTGCTCTGTTTAGTCCAAATCTAAGTCTTGATATTATTGTCTCATCTCTCCTGTTCCTTCCTGCACAAGTCATTTCTCCCACTTTGAACTCTGTAAAACCATCATCCTCTCCTCTCTTCCTCACATTGCTTTTACCACCTCTCCTTCAATCTGCTTAATAACACTCTTGATTTCTCGCTGAGTCATTCCAGTCAACCCAACAACATGGTGCTGAGGGTCACTTCATATCTGTATTACAGGCACAGGCTTCATGTATTTCTTGTTTTTATATATTTATGTTGTTACAGTGATTGAATTTAAATAATTATTGAAAATGACTTTTATAAATTTGGTGTCAATGTCAATATTAACACCAGCATTGAGGTGTTTCATCACAGTACAGCCATATAATTTAGTTTATAGCTCAAAAAACATGTTTAAGTGTGCAGAACCTCTTTCATGTATATCTCACATTTTTTTTCTCACTTTGAATTAAACACATGCAGACATGTGTCTCGTGTAGCACAAAAGATTAAAGAGTGGCTGACCCACTGAGCATTTTTGTGTTATCGATCAATAATTAATTAATGAGACACAAAATATGAGAACCAATTGCACAAATGTTTTCTACATTTGCATAGATTTCAATATCCTACAGTGTAACAGTGATTATGGGCTGTGTAGCCGCAACTAGAAAGCTTTCATTTGACACTTCACACTTTGGCTTTTTCTTGATTTTATAACTTTGTTTCACCTTGTTTTATATTAGGTCTTCTCTACCTCGCTCTTTCCCTTTTCTCTTCCTGTAAATCACTTTGTAACCTCTCTTTTGAAAAATGCTGTATAAATAAAGTTAACTTGCTTGCTACTAGCTGAGAGAAACAAGTAAGTGCATTGTTCACTCAGGACAAGAATGACCTGCACATCAACTACAACTTATTGATATTCTTAGATATCTTATCCTGATTCAGGGCTGTAGTTAACAATAAATTGATTATTTGGTGCCTAAATAATTCATGCCTTCAATGTCTTTGACTCATTTCAACTGAAAGAAAAGTGGTTCTGTTGAAAAGCTCCATGTTTCATGTTACAGCACCTCTCAGGCACACGGTCTCACCAATCAATAGTCTTCTCAGAGATTAGAGCTGAAATAGTCAATTGACGGATTAGTCGATCAACAGAAAATTAATCTACAACAATTTTGAAAAACGATTCATCTTTTAAATAAGTCTGTAAGTAAAAATGACAAAAATACACAGATTGCAGCCTTCCAAATGTGAATATTTGCTGGGAGGTTTTGATGGTAAACTAAATATCTTTTGGATTTTGGACTGTTGGTCCAAAGCTCTGACAAATTTCTCAGTGACCACAGGCCATAATTGTAACAGTTAATATTCATTGTATACAGTGTTGTGGTGGTTGATGCTTATCTGCTGATTTGGTCTTGTTTGTTTTTTTGAAGCAGTTCCTCTTCAGGCTTTTCCCAACATGAGGCATCACATGTTTTAACCACAGCTGCTGACTTCAGTCAAGGATCTTATTTTTTAATAAGCGCTGAATCTCAGAGAAAATTGAAGAAGAAGAAAAGAAAATCAAATGCCTACAATCACCTCTGTTTAAAGGGCGATGGTCATAGTGTCTTTTTCTACACTGTACATGTTCCAGCTTGCAAAGTAACTGAATTTCATGTAGCATGACAGAACTGATGGAAAAACCTGATGCTAACAGACACGGGAAAATACTTTGGATTTTTGCCGAATGACAACATTGTAGCACAAAACACAATGCGACAAACTGTCTTGGACGACACCACTGTCATTTTTTGACATACATCTGTCAACTTACAGTGTGACTGGCACATGTTTTGGTATGAGTGGGAGGAGAAGAAGAGTCAGGGTTGGCAGTGATTCATAAAGGTCGGAAAGAGTTTCAGCAGCAGGCCACTCCTCTTCTCTATTTGTCTTATAAACTCCCTCCTTACTTCTTCTCTTCTCTTTCACCAACATGGCTTTCACTGGGAAATATGAGCTGGAGACCCAAGAAAACTATGAGGAGTTTCTGGAAGCAATTGGTATCATGTTTTATTATTTTTTATTGATACACAAAAACCATGACTATCACAAAATAGATAAATGTGACTCATCAGGCGTCACTGGCTTAACTTCAACTTGTCAAATGTCTGTTTTTGGAATGTCGCTTGCTCTGCCGCAGGGCTTCTCAACGCCAAGACAGACCACAAAGTGGTAACAGAGGTGCTTCAGGATGGGAACGACTTCACCTGGACACAAACCATCCCCAACTGGACCTGGTCCAATAAGTTCACCGTAGGACAGGAATGTGAGCTGAACACAATGATGGGCTCCAAATTCAAGGTGAGTTAAAATAAAGATTTGAAAATATCTTACAGCTGATTGGATGTTTTCCTCTGTGACCCTTTTCTCCTTATGACCTTATAGGCTCCTGTCACTTTGGAAGGCGGCAAGATTTCAATACAGTTTCCTCAGTACCTCTTCACAGCAGAGATCATTGATGATAAGCTTGTAATAGTAAGAGAAGTAACCACTCACTAAATAATAATCCTCATTGTAACTTCAATAACATGAATAGAAGTCGTAGTTTGTTATCATTTATCCTAAATTGTCTTTTTAACTTCTCTTTTGTCCTCTAGAATTGCGTAATTCCCGGAGAGAAGGGTGTGACATTCAAAAGAGTTAACAAGAGGATCTAACGCTGCGAGACCCAACACGCTTCAGCGGAAAAGAGGAAGATTAAAACAACATAAAAATGCTTGATAATGATTTTTGAAGCAAGAGGAAGTGACGAGGAGCGAGTGCAACATGTCTTGGCTTCACAGGACATTTAACTTGATAGAAATGATGAAACACTATGTACTGTATTAACACTGATGACACAGTTTGCCTGTGCCTGCGTTAATGTTTGATCGTTAATGTGATTTAATGTATGTCACTTGTTTCAACCCATCGATGCTGTATTAATGTTCTTCCATGTGTAAAAAGAACAAATATATGCATTAAATTTATTGTTAGCATGTTTACTTACTTACTTGCTCCTAAAGATCCTTCTCAAATGCAGTCTTCAGTTTCTGTTAATAGTCTTTACTGCTGATACTTTCTGTGCAACAAAAAAACCACCATTTCACAAGAAGATGAGACAGATAAATGTTTAAGGATAGATGTTATAGTTCTTTAAATGTTAAAGTTTGAGCTGATATTAAGGCACAGACGCACGCAGCTCATTTCTACTGAACAAATGTAAAGCTCCTTTCTTCCTCCAGTCATTCGGATCTCCAATAAGCAGAAAATATTTCTTTTTAAACATGAGAGAGGAGAAGAATATAACCATAACTTGATTTTTCTTTTGTTTTCGCTCATGTGGTTTGGATTGCAGTAGGCCTGCCTTTTTGAATAAACAGTACAATCGTAGGTGGTCAAAATGAAACTGGTCTTTGTTCGTTTTTTTTGTTGTAGGTGGGATGTTGTTGTTTAAAGGTCCCCTGTTATATTTAGTGATATGTAAAACATTTTGGTCAGAAAGGATAATCATGCCTTTCATGGTTTGTGGTTTATGGCTTGCAGAATGTGTCCAAAAACTATAAATGTAAAGTTAGCTGTGGCGATAAAAAAAATACAGAAAAAATGTAAAACTCAAAATGCTAAACTTAACTTGAACTTTCCATGTCATAATCTAAACGTTTAAATACTTGCAATACATGAGAAAAAAATCATATTATTATCATTATTATTATTAACAAACTCTATTTTTAGCCCTTTATTGAGAACACAGAGCTCTAAAGGATATAAGCGTTGATCTGTTAAACCATTTTGGTCTGTTTGGAAGCAACATCTGTGGCTGCAGGCAGAGCTTTACATCAAAATGATCTTGAAAACAGGTTTTAAAAAGCTTACCTCATTCTGTGCCAGAGCGTGAATGAGAATTATTGTTAACAGATGAATGATCAGTTACCTGTTAACACCGTGAAATCATTTGCCAGTGGGCACATTTCTGCAGACATATCCTTCAGTACGACATTGTGACAATTACACAAATCTACACAGACACAAACAGATGCCAGTTGAGTGCTTGAAACGAAATGATTTATTGCTGCATCTTTAATGCGGCTTATTCAGCACTCGTTAAATGAAGCAGTTCATTGTATCTTCTTACTAATCATCTTGTTAGTAATTCCACCAAAATAAGTGACTCGGGCCACTTTATATGCTGTTTCCGTTCTGATCCCATCATGCAAATGTTTGGACAGGGCTTATATCTGTTTTTTACCAGTTTAGCCAAATTCACTGCAATCTTTAAAGAGAAACTCCTGTAACTGAAGGTCTGCAGTCGGTGTTTTTCCTGACATGCAGCTTAATAAGCAAATTAACAGCAGGATTTTTTTCCATCCCCATTTACACATTTAGGTTTACCCATCAAAAACTTACAGCACATGAATTATTTTTGTGTTACTTTTGAACTCTAACATATTCCTGAAGAGAGTTCTGTGGCACAACGTTAAACTGAGTGCACAATTCACCCAATAAATCAAGGAAATTAGGCCGGAGGTAACATAAAGTGTAGTTTTTATACTTCATTTTTTTTGTACAGATTAAACTAACATGTTGATTAGTGAGCTTTAGAGTTGTTGAAAGGAGGATTTTGTTACTTTGGACAGGGCCAGGCTTGCTGTTTCCAGTGTTTGTGCTAAGCTAACCGGCTGCTGATTTGCAGTTTCATATTTTGAGTACAAACATTAATCATCTAATTAATATTTCCCAAAATGTCAAGCTATTGCTTTAATAGTCATCTATCATCACTGTTTGTGCAGATGCCAAAGAATGCGAAATAATAATTGTATAAATCAAACGTCATTACCCATGATTACCCATAATGACCCAAACACATTAGGGGCCAAGACTGTATGTATGGACACAGTGTTTATTTGTATATCTTGTGTGTCTTATGATTTGTAGACCAAACAAAGAGGTACCATGGCAGTAGCATGATTCCAAATCATGAGCTAACTTTGGTTTTATCCTCACCTACTATACAACAGTATCTCGCTTTTCACTATGGCCCGTTTCACTTATTTGAATTGTGTCTCTTGCTCATATTAAAATTTTACTTCCATCTCTGTAGGGTTATATATTAACTAACTGACTGTGGCCTCGTGGCAACTTGTCCCACCATTACTTTGTCACACTGTAAGCTATCACTTTGGATTTTACAACAAAATTGAAAGAAATCTTAAACTCACAGTACAAAGTGATCTACAAACAAGTAGAATTAGCTTCTAAAACATCAAAAACAAACTTTTGGTTATCTCCACACATTCCCTGAAAATCCCCCACAGTGTGTAACTACATCAGACAGTCTGACACATCGTGCCAGATCGACTACCATCTGTGGTTTTTATTTCCTCTTCTTCTATAAAAACCTGCTCACGTCTCCTGCTGTCATGACACCAACAGTCCTGCCTGTGTACCCGTTACAATGACGCAGTCTGCCGTTAGAAGACCAAATGCTGCGGTGAAAGACTGGAAGGTCTCACAGCTCCATTATAAGCTTGATTGATTGTCAGGGATGATCAGTAGCCACCAATTGCTTTCATTCACACCGACAAGGAAGAAGGTGTTGACAGACATGACTCAGCCACCTCAGGCCTTTTTCACTGCATTGACCCAGGGAGGAAACAAAGTGAAGTCAGTCATTCCCATTGGTTATGAATCAGTCGGTTTTTGAGCCACCACTGGAGTGTTTAGACTTGTTTTCTTTTACTTTATTGTATCTACTTGAACTCAGAGGAGGCCTCTCTATGAGTCAATTATTTTATGCATATCTTGTTTGTCTCTCACTTCATATTTCTGCTTTGTCTTATTCTTTAAAATGCAAATGCACTAAATTAAACCAAATGTCTGCTGGGGATGTCGGTCTTTTGTCAGCATTACTAAGCAAAAAGGAAGTGCTGCAGGCACAACATCTGAGCAGGGCCAAGCCTCGGCTTAGCCAAGGTGGTAGAATATATTTAAATAGATATTTGATTAACGTCTAGTGTGCCTGAGGGGATTCTGGCTTCATAAACACAATATCGTCAACACCTGCGTAAACTATAACAATCCAAAAAACTACCTCTGTGAAACATATTGTTGTTAAAAGGTGTTCATTCAACTTTTTCAACAGCTACTTTTTAATGTTGAGGTTTTTGGTGTTGTTTTGAATTGCAAAGACTCCAGTATATTGTGAAATGTTAACAGGCCTTTTTCACAGCAGACATTTCGACTTTCATAACAGGAGAAGCACAGTTGTTACTAATAACGTAAACAATGGCTCTGTTGTGTCCCAGTGACCCATGACATGCACAATACCAGGACCCTGAAACTGGTTGAACTGGACGGTTGTCACTGTTGCCAGTTGCCTGATTTAAAGAGCAAAGTGCAGCAAAAAAAGAGAAGAAAAAGTGAAGCAGTCACCATGATTTCATTATAAAAAAGATACACAAAGCCAGTCGACACACTTCCATTTTGAAATGACAAAGCAACACGGGCTTCAGAAACATCCACTTAACTTCCTCTGACCTGCTTTTTGGACACCAAACCTGTTGTTAACACTGAAGTGAAGGAAAAGTGTCCCTTTCACCTATATTCACAGTTGTTAAATGTCTTTTTCATGTTATCACTGTGCATTTCTGCTCTGCTCCTGCATTTCCCTGCATTGACCACTAAGAGGCGCCCTCATTCTTCAATGAAACACAAGAGCTCCTTTAAAGGAATCCAGGTTAATGTAGTTCACTGCATAAAGTCATGTTTTTCTGCTTTTTGCAAGAGGAAGCAACAATTTTAAAAAAAGATCTAGAGAATTACTGTTTCATTGTGTGACTAATTTTGCAGCATATGACAACAAAACTCACATCTGTAAAGCTGTATTATTCAGTAATGTTGATGATAATCAATCATCTGTCCTATCAGCATTTTGGGATACAGATGTTACTAATCTTACAAAATATTACAAAGTTTAGTGTTTTTGACTTTTTATGAAAGAAACATCATTACAGAATAGCAAATTTAATGAGTAGAAGTTTATTATTATGTGTTCTTGTGAAACTCCAACACTCTGCTCCCTCTGTTACCCATCTGGACATCAGACAGTCTCGCTGACATTCATCCACTCCTCCTGGACATTTGACATGCCACATTTCACCATGAAAAGAGATAAATGGAAAACATGCTCATCAAAGAATCTGCTGCTGTATGACAAAAATCCTGCATATGGTATCACATCACAAGGTTCCTGTCATGGAGTTGGACTGTATAATGAGTGTAACATCACACGTTACAAGTCACTTTTCTGTCATGTGTAAAATGACACAGACTGGACTCTCATTGTATGTTGTGACTTTTTTCAAAGGCCTGTTTTTACTTTTGGATCACTGAGAGGGGAATGGATGATAAAATAAGTAAATGTCATGATGATAAAGAAAAAACATGATCATGTATTTAACTGCGAATAAAGGAAACATCATCTGAACAACTACCACAGATACTGTTTACTGTGTGTGGTCATATTGTGTGTTAAAAAACACTTTAATGGCCTTTTTTTTTACCACAGACATCAACCAAAATTAAACAAGACAGAATTTATTTTTATTATTGATATTATTTGGATGCCACTTAATTTCCACATCAATGACTTCCCTTGAAAACTGACACAATGCTGTCATTTCACCACAAATAGACACTGTTTACTTGTTTATGTGTTTTAGGAAGGCCGGGTCTGCATATGTTGAGTTTTTCACAGCAACACAAATGTCTAATGTCTTCCTCTGATTCCATCTACAGAAGTTTATCTGGTGAGAAGAAAGATTTACACTAAAATACATTATTTTACATCATTACAGATTATTTTAGTGTGTACAATTAACAATATATTGAAAGGGAGTGTCACCTCAACTAATAGTGCAGCTTTGAAGCATCACAGGAACACGTCATGTAGCAAGTGGATGCAAGAAAATGATGTTTAAGTATACTGTACATGAAAAGAAAATCTTTGATAGCCCACTGGCTTCTTGCATTGGTAAACTTACGTCTTTTAATGTTGATATGAGTTCCCTGATTCCTGCATTACTGTTAATTAAATGTACTGTAACCTTAAAGCACAGAAACATCCACCATAAACACAATGTGAGCAGCTCTGTGTGCACCCCACCTCAGCCTTTTCCCAAATTCTTTCTTGAGAGCACATTTCAGTCAGCCAGCAACTTCTTTAGACCAACATACAAAAGCTTACAGGAGACTGTGAGAATGATCCGTTACCAAACTGACGGCTCTGACTGCTGCACTGCCCCCCTCTCTCTCACCGGCCTTTACAGATGGACAACTTAGCTCTTTAAATCCCCAAGTACATCCTCACTAAACACAATCTCAAGATCTAAACACACATTTTTACCAAATGTTCAGTTAAAAAAACCCCAACACAAATTATGTAAACAGCATGAACCAAAATACTGATTGCTCTTTAATCTGTATGCTGAATTAATTACATTTTGATCAGTCTCATTTGGAGGAACGTTGTGCAGCTCTATTTTCAAGTCTTTCCTTATTTAGCTTAATGCTAATTAACGATCTGTGAGCTGATATGATTAGGCATTTGTACATGATTATATGTTTCAGGGCTTGAAGCTTAAACATCGACAAAAACTTCTTAATTTCATGATTAAATAAACTCTGTGTTTGAGAGAACAGAGCTACAGCTCAATCATTTTCCTAGTCCACTGTGCTGTGTCCAGCACAAGAAGGATGGTCAATTTGCAAGCATTATATAGGAGTATAATGTGTTGTGTGTGTGTGAGAACACCATCGCTGAATAGTTTTCTATATATCAGAATGTCAAGAAAACACAGAAAGCTCTGACTGAGCTGTGGAGGCGGAGTTAAGGAGCAGAGGAGAAACTGTAACTTTGTCTGCATTCAGAGAAGTATTTCTTCTCATGGATGTATTATTCCACCCATGGTTACCAGTGTGGGAATGAAAGATTAAATTATTTGCTTTTGATATGACCTCAGATACAAAGCGTACTTTAGTTTGGTTGTGTGCTATACAGTGTTAATGCATTGAGAGCATGAGGTCACAGCTGGAGAATTGTGCATAAAACCAGCTGATCTTATCTCTGTTACATCATTCATCTGCATACATCATCCTTCTGAATCAACAGTAGAGATGCAGTGGAGCCCATCATTTCTCCCAAGAGCTGCAGGCACTTCAGTCATGCTTCCTGAGAAGAAGAAACACACTGACACAGTCGAAAACTCAGTTCACATGTGTGTTTATTCTCCCGTGGCACATCATGATAAAAGAATCCCTTTTATCGGTGTCACATAAAGCAAGACTACAGATTGGTACAAAAGGATATAAAAATATAAATTGGAAGTTTGTGGTGTCATTTCATTACTATCACATTAGACAAGTGTTGTGTGGTGTGAGTAATATCAGCACCTTTACCGGGAGAGGAAAAAAAAAAAAAAAAGCACAGTAAAACTCTAGCGAAAGACAAAAAGCATTCAGTAATATCTATCACTCAAAGGAGGTGGCTGCAATATGCAACATATTCATTGTGTTCAGAGCCCACTGCCCTCTAGAGGAAATCAAGCTACAGCAAGTCAAATCACACAATTATCAAAAAAAAAATAAGTTACAAAAGATGAACCAGTGGTGTACACGAGACAGTGATGGCTGTGGTCAGTTTCAACAGAAAAAACAACATATTGCACCTTTGACACCTCAGTGAGAAGTTGCTCATGAATTATGAGGAAAGAGCAAGTTGACCTCTATATAAAAAAACAAAACAAAAAACTACTTCACACCAACAGCATTCATCATGAAAATCACAAAAAAAAGCTTTAACTAAAATACACTGAAAACAAAGGGAATGTAAAAAATATAACAAAACTGTACACAAACAGCAAAACAAAGGCATAGTATCTTCGTCACTGAAAAGCACATAAACATGTCAGTTTCAGTGGAGGGAAAATGTCTAGCTGTATAACATTTGGTGATACGTGATTATATTAGTGTTGCCGTTTCAGAAAGCTTCATGTAGTGTTTTCTGAGAAATACAAATGTCTGACTATGAAATCATGGTTCACAGTTCAAGCCTGTCAGCTGCTGAGGACGAGGCACTGACATGTACGATGTCTGGTGTCCACAGCAGAACGGTTGGAAATGTAAAGTCAGAACATTCGAACTAAACATAGATCAAGGTTTATGTGAGAAACGGCAACCGTTATTAATAATTCCTTCCAGAAGAAGCTCACAATACTCCGCGACACTGAGAAACCGTTCCTTTCAGTCAACAACATCCGAGGAGCTGGTGTCCATGGTCGTTTTAAGGTATCACCATGGTAACCAGTGTGCAGCCCTCATGACTGGCACTGAGAATCTGGATGTGGTTAGACTTTAAACAGGAAGTAGGAGATTGGGAATTGCAGCTTTAGAAATCTGGAGAGCAATTACAAACTGGCTGCAGATGTTTGTGTGTGTAACCAGTGACCATGAGGCTGTTCCACTAGGATGCAAACAGACTGATTCATGCATTCAGTTAACTGAGTTGGAAGCAGAGTATGGTCCAGTGATGAAGAAGGGGAGTATTTCAGACCCCACAGATGCAGCATTAGCATCTACTTAAAGCATAATAGCACAGAATGATGGGAAGGCTGCTAGTTTCAGCCTTAAAACCTGAGCCTGAATATACAGTTTCTATGAACATGTACAGAGAAAACTATAGTTATTCAATGGTGTGTTTCTAAGTTGGTATAAAAAGCTACTCTATATCAAACAAATGAATTAAAAAAAAAAAAAATCAAGAACAAGAAAAAAATTAGTCATCATAAATAAAAGCTATGGCATGTTTCAATGGCATCATATTCAAGTAATCTTGTTCAAGTCCCTGATACTTAGTGGTTCATGTAAACATCATTAACACAGACACAGAACCAACAGTTCATAAGAAGGCAGCAGCAATTCATATGTACAGTACACACAACCGACTTCCACGTCTCCTTCACCACGCTGGTCCAGTCACATCAGT
Source organism: Thunnus thynnus (assembly GCF_963924715.1). Classification (NCBI taxonomy): domain Eukaryota; kingdom Metazoa; phylum Chordata; class Actinopteri; order Scombriformes; family Scombridae; genus Thunnus; species Thunnus thynnus. The sequence goes on along the minus strand of NC_089525.1, from coordinate 14,211,305 downwards.
TTGTGTTCAATTCTTTGAGTGGAGCTGGAGACACAAATTAAAACTTTAGTATGACAAAGCCTGTGGCTGAAGTGAGCCGCATGTTCCCCTCCCCGGGGTGTGTAAGGCTCCGCCACGAGGCTCGACTTTGGAGATGGGAGAGAAGAGATGACGAGGACAGAGAGGGGAGAGAATTTGTACTTAAAAAAAAAAGCTACACACTGCAGGCGTGTTCGAGCTCCGGACTTCACCTGCTGTGCGCAAAACAATGAATTCTTCGTCCCCTCTGAGGACTTATGCAGTGAGGAATTCCCAGAGGGGCCCTGACACAGACTACAGGCATTAGATCAATGTTCACTGACATTCAGGAGACGCAACCCGTTATTCCTTGCCAGATCAGCAACAAGCCCTTTTCTTCTTCCGTCTCTCGCTCAAATGATGGCTCAAGAAACAATACCAGCCAATTTTTCCACCTCTAAAATGTGTTCAATTTTTGGGATTAGAGAAAAATATGTCAAGCAGCAAGATATCCTTTATCACAGATACTTTGTGTTCTGTGTACTTCTAAAATTGGCTCAGCTTTCACACAACTGAGAACAGGCACTGAATGAGGTGGGAGTTAGATCACACTGCTGCTTTCATCTCATTCACAGTGATGACAGTGTCGTAATAACACAGATTTCATAAAACCAGTTAGGAATATGGCAGTAGCATTTTGCAATGCCTCAGTATTTTAAACAAGTCTGTGGAGCATTTGTCATGTCAGTGTGATGACTTCCACCGGGTCTGTCTTGCCTTTGGACCTCTGCTTGCGTTTGAGGCGTCTCTGTGAGAGGGCCGGGGGAGTTGGACTTGCTGAAGGTGTTGCAGTGCCGACGGAGAGAGAGAGGAGGTCAGTAAGTGGATGTTTCCGAGTAGTAAGCTGGGGCGGAAGCATGGCAGTGAACTCCCGTAGGGGTTTTTGTTCCCTCTCCGTCTCCTGGCGTCACCTGTCGAAGCAGCCGGCTGTGAAAGTGTGATGGGCCCCCAAGTAGCCGCCGCTGTAAGCCATACTCAGGCAGTGGCGTGGTTCTCCCGCGAGGGCCATCTGCACAGAAATGGGGCCCTGCAGCGGCAGCGCGCGAGCCCCTGGCTGGAGGCCAGAGGTCAGGCTCGGGTAGGAGGGGAACCCACCTCCAGGAGTAATGGAAGGAGCCCCAGTAAGCAGACCCATCCTGTGGCTCTGAAGAAAGTCCTGAGACATGTTCACCACAGGCCCCAAAGTCTGGGAGTCGGCTAGCGCTTGCAGCTGGGACAGGGAAGGGGAATGCTGGGAAAGGTGTGGGAAGCCGTCGGGCTGAAAGAGCAGCTGTGGTGTAGTGGAGGTGGAGGAGGAGGAGGAAGCTGGTCTCTGGATGGCTGACACCGGAGAGAGGTGAGAGGTCTGCGGCTGAGACTGCAGAGAGGAGGGTCGGTGCGGAGGGGTGGATTTGGTTTTGTTGGCCTCCTTAACATCGTTGTCATGAGCACTGTGGAACAAAAAGGCACACATATCAAATCATTACCGCATCAAAAAATGATGAAATTGAAAACACAAGGGCAAGCGTGCGACTACTTGAGTGAGAGCAGCATACGGGAGAAAATGGCTGCTCAGAGAAATGCATCAACAGGAGCGTAGATAGGTCTGTACCGCCCCTTTTAACTCCCACACAATTAGAGTGAACATGTGCAAACAATTACACTTACACAGATGCACACAAATTAACACACCCCGCTGACCAAGAAATGTGCAATCTAATTACGGTTGTTCAAATACTCGGCACTGCGGCTATCAGCTAGGATTATCAGACAGACAGGCTTCATCAGATGATACACTCAACAAAATAAGCTTCAACGAAATAAGCTTCTAGTGATTTAAAAGAAAAGCTCTCTTGTAATCCAAAACCATGGCAACCAAAAACACCAACCCCACACCCTGAGAGGCTTGTCTAAGTATAGGTTTTTTTGTTTTTCTCTCCTTGAGCGTATGTGTGTGTGTGTTTGTTGGTGTGTCCCTTACAGCAGCATGAGTTCAATGCACTGGGTGAGGTGGTCCCAGGTGTAGCCTGTCAGGAGATGCAGAGAGGCCGTCCAGCTCGGGGAGATCTGAAGGCAAATACGAGATGCTGCCACACACGCAGCGGCAACCTGGGATGGTCGGAAACTCAGGAAGGCGTGGTCTATAAAAACCCAGAGACAAGAGGTTCATAAATTCTTTGAAACTACTTTTAGTCATATCACAAGCTAACCATGTCATGTCCAACTCCAAGTCCAGTTCCCCTTCCTCCTCTAAACCCACCTTGTAGTGAGACTTCCAGGAAGTAGTGAGTGTATTTGTCCATGAAGGCCTTGGTCTTGGAGAGGGAGGACAGGGGCCAGCCGTTGTATAGGTCGCCCTCCTGCACCGAGGCATGGAGGTAGTAGTCAATAAAGTGGGCGGGTGTGGGCATGCACAGATTCCAGCCAAAGGTCTCCAGCAGCAGAAGCTCCATTTTGATCAGATCCCTCTTGTTGAGGACCAGGTTCAGGCTACACATGAAGCCCAGAGAGTTCAGCTGCTCCAGCTTGGGAACCCGGTCCTCCTTTTCCTCAAATTTACCTGGAAAGATACAAAGAGATTCATCAAGGTTACAGAACACCATCAGCTGCAATTTCACTTTCATACTCAACAGCCACACTTGAAAGTTTGAAGTGACAGGACGTCACCTCATAACAGAAAGATTACACACATATTTAACATATTTTGTGCATCATAGACAGTTAACTTCCTATGACAGTTCACATTTAAATACAACAAGGATTTTCTTTGTACTGTATTGGGCGTTTTTAACAAGATGAAAGTGGAATTACAGCAGCTGAACATTCCCACTTTATCTTTTGGATTTTGAGATTTAAAAAGATTTTGAACAATAATGTGAAAACACATTATCTGATGAAAATGTTGAAAAAAAACAAATTTGGGTCAAATATCAAGATAAAATGCCAAATATTCCAGCTTCTTAAATGTTAGAATTTGCTGCTTCTCTTAGTTCTATATCTTTGTAAAGTTAAAATCTTTGAGGTTTAGACTGATGGTCGAACTTTTTTTTTTGGTTGAAATTGTCGCCTGGTGCTTTGGAGATTGTCTTTTTTCACCATTTTCAGACATATTATAGAGCAAATGATTAATGGATTAAGCAGAAAGAATAGCCATTGACATCACATGTGCTAACAAGTGGAGCTTCATTTGTTTTAATGCTCATGATGTCTGCATTAAAACATTAAATTCTCACTTTAACTAGTTTTAACAAATGAAACCCAACGTTTCTGCAGAAAATCTTGAATCCAGTCATCTTGACGGGGGCATGATGATAGATCTTTACAAAAGAATGTTTATTAATTGCTTTCTTACCAGTATTACGATGAATATGATCATCTACAGTCACATGCAGCAGGTTTATGGTCAGCCTTTAAGAGCCTTACTCCAGCTTTCACAAAACAAGTGCCTGCTAAGCATTAGCAATTAAGTTGACTATTACTGAACATCTGGCCATAAAGCTAAGCTATTACACTAACAAGCCTAGGAAGCATCACTATTGGCATACAGAGTGTAGGGCACTTACTGTGGATTATACAAGCCTGACACTTTCTATGAAAAAACCAGTCAGCTTGATCCCTGATATTTCTGCGCCCCCTCCCTCGCTCACTCCAGATCCTAGCAGACATTACAGCAGTGCCATTATGGTGAGCCCCCTCCCCAACTCAAGACATCCTCCCTTCCATAGCAACAGCCCTGAGGCCTCAGGGGTCTGTGTGACCAATGAAGAGGGGTGTTTCTGCCTTTAATCTAAGAGTCCAACAGGCCTCCTTTGCTCAAACTTTAAGAATGAGGGCGGAGGTGTCAGGTTACTCTGATACAGGCTTCTGAAAAACACCCTGTGCCTTTAAGTGGGAATATGGGGGCATACAAGATAGGCTTAAAATGGAGCTGACTGGCACCACGATTATTCTTGATTCATCAGATTTGTGGAAAGTACAGTTAGCATGAGTCCAACATGAGTATTACATAAATACATTTGCATCAGCATAGAGCGCCCTTCACAATTTATATAAACATGCAAACAAGCACACGAACGCAAACACACTGTGCCGCTCAGTCGCTTTTGTGGAATTACTTGGCTTTACATCCACGAGCTAGGATTAATAAGTTATGTATCGGCTTTGTCAAAATATCCATCCAGCTGAGATTCTGAACAACCCTCTAGTGGGGTAAATCTTGGCCTCAAATCTAGAACCATGGCAACCAAACATTAGAAATACGGGCTTTATTGACTTTTCCAAGCTGCAGTTAGAAGTGGATACAGTGAGTACTCCAAGCAACAATTGTCATGCCATACCACAGCTATTGTGTGAGTCTTTGATGGACCTCATTCACCTCTTTATGCCCGCATCTAGGGGAGTGGACCGTCTTCCAACCGAGTGCGAGTTTTACCACTGATGTTGCGACCTACCATTAAGCAGGGCGGGCGGGGGGTGGAGGAAGAGAGAGGGAATGGTTGAGAGAGCTTGAGTGGAGGGGTGTGGGGGATCTGCAGCACAACAGGCCAGAGGGGTAATTAGCAGAGAGGCAGTAATGGCGTCTCTCCACCAGAACAGGAAGCACTGTGAAACAGGGCTGTTTACACCCACTGGGGCTCGTTCCACGGACCCAGTCCACACTTGCCCCATTCTCTCACCCTCATATCCTCTGGATCCAGGGCTGTGTCTGCTGCTAGACTGCTATGTCCACACAGACGCTGCCATAAAAAGCCATCAATACCCCCAATCTCCACTCGGCCTCAGCCCCTTTGATCTTAAGAGAGACACAGTGCAAGTCAATCTCCTCATTGTGCTCTGTGATTACTCCTTTGGTTTACTACTGTGAGTGAGTAGGCACATGAGAGACATGGGATGCCGAAAACCTTTGAAAACAAAAAACAAAGCGACTTCAGAGGAAGTACAGTATGATTTAAGCCGCAAACCGGTTTGACTTACTGTAAAAAAAAAAAAACAAAAACAAAAAAAACGGACTCTTGTATATATTACAGTCTGTATGTCTGTTATCTCTCACAAAACAGAGGTCTCATTCATTCCAACGAGTTGGCACAGCAGGGGTGCAACCGCCGAGGTGCTCCAGGAAAAACCACAAGGTAGTAGTTGATCCTGGTTCTACTTTTTCTGTAGCACAATGCAACATCATCAAGCAACAGGACCAGGTATCATTACAAATCTTTAGATAATAATGTTTATTAGGGCTGCAACTGATGATTATCTAAATTAACGATTTATCTGATGATTATTAAAAATATTTTAAAAATAGCCATCACATCCTGAAGCTGGAAAGAATATATTTTTGGTATTTTTGCTTGAAGAATTACTTTAAATGATTAAGCTATAATCAGCTATAATTTTATTACTGATACCAAAACAATTTTATTCAATACTTTAGTTTGAGGAATATAAATATGCTTTAAACAAAATATTCCAAATTTCTCAAAGCATTTGTGTTTAATGTCCAAACACAAACAGCTGCACAAGATCTTTGCCTGCATTTAGGCAATGTTAGCTATTATTTATATCAGGAAATGTTTCATGAATTAAAAAGTAAACAAGAATGTGAAGCCAACTTCAGATACTTGATAGTTTTTGATACTCGATGCTACAGACAAATTTCAGTCATGTTAAAAAATGCTTTGGTTCAACACCAAACAACATACTGCATTGGCCAATAAAACACATGAAAGCACACACACACCAATTTTGAATACCCTTTAGTGCATGCCTTATAGTATTGTTCTATTTTGCAATTTACCTCATGAGCTTAAAGACAAAAGAGCCCTGAAAACTAGAGGTGTAGTGCTTTGTGTATTCGTCCCTAACTGTTCGGTACAGGATGTTCGGCATGCTCCCTGACCCAAACAATTACTGTCAAAATAGTTTAATAATCCACTTACTCTGACATGTGGAACAGTTATTCTAGCACTTGAGTTCCACCTGGAACATTTTGGCAGTGCACCACCTAGATGTAGCATGCTCATTGACGTATGCTAGCCGGCTTAGCCAAAGTTAGCTTGGTTACCCTGGTTACCCATGCTCATGTAGTGTCGCTGCCATCATTAATATTGTAATACATGCCATCATCCCCTTATTTTAAAGATATCACTTCTCACTGTCCCTCTTCCCTCTCCGTGACAGTCGGCTTTGAGTGTAGCTGTTCGGAACAACTATAAACAACTTTGATTTCTAACGTGGTCGTCAGTTCTGAGTGACCATAAATCAGCATAAAACAGCTGTCAGCAGATGTCTTGACTCCTTGCAAGAAACAGAAAAGTTATTTTCCTTTTCCATTACAGCACAATTAAACTGTTTCAGTAATAGTTTTGGCCAATGAGCCATTGTTGGATGTTTACATTTTTCAAGATGTTATTTTCTACCTCTCTTTTTTTCTCTGATGTACTGAAAACGTACCAAACCATGACCCCAAAAAGCGAGGTACATATCAAATGAACCATGACATTTGAGTCCCGTTACACCCCTACTGAAAAGGGAGTTGTACAATCCTGCCTTGAAGTAGTGTATGAACAGTCATGCTGTGACTTTACATTTGATAAGATACAACAAACTGGACTTCCTGATTCACACTGTATTTTTCACACCGATTACTAACCCTATAGTAACATGCCAAGAACAACGCAGTCCCTTATACTGTTCTGCTACAGTGCCGTTGTCATCCTAAATGCGGCCTTTGAGAGGGGGTGCATTCCTTGTCTGTGAGTTCAGCCTACCTGGAATGCAGGCAGCTAAATGATCCTATCTTAAGTCAGCGAGCAGTGAAGGGACACAATAATGCAAAAAAAAAAAAAAAAAAAACAGCCCTCCTTTTCATCTACACCAACTAACCCTCCATAGACTTCCAACTACAGGACACCTATCCTTTCTCATAGCACCCACAGGTGATGGTGACGATGAGAAAAGGTCGAGTAAACAGGGAAGGGTTAGAGGTCAGGGGTTAGGGAGAGGTAAGGGGAGGATGCAGGGCCTCCTCCCAGGTGTGCTGTTTAGGGAGGAGGTGGGGGTGGGGAGGGATTTTGAGTGATAGGGGCTGTTAGAAACCTGAGAGCTGTATTCTTACACAGAGAATATCTTCCATTTCTGTTTCTCTCCATTTAACCAGCATCATGTAACTCATGTCCATTCTGCTCTCTCTCACTCCCTCTCAAAGAAATGTAAGGTGACTAAATCAATTCTGTGTCTCCCCAAATAATTCCTAAGCTAACAATTCCACTTTAAAAAGTGCCGTCACATAGACATCTTTAACCCTGTAATTTCTCTGAAGGAATTGTAAAAGTGACAAATATTTAGTTTAAAAACTATTATACTACTATTAAAAAGGCATTACAGGGACTTGGGCGAAAATGGCACCCTCGACAAAGGTTAAATGAAAGGAGTGGTGTGCTCAACTCACAGTCCTTAGAGAGTAATAGGTGTGGACACACACACACAAAAAAAAAAAAAAAAAAATCACAAAAATAACAAATGGTGACATTGGAACAGAACTACAAATGAATCCATCAACATGAATGATGGAAAAAAGTGTTTTAATGTATTACCAAGATATTTTTTATCAGTTTTGCTTATTTCTTGCAAATAAAGATTTAGAGGGAAAAGACTTTTAGGGTCTTGTGAGCATTCTTCATTTTCTTCTTCATTCTCTCTCGCTCTTTCTCTTCAACTTGACAGCCATGGAGGAATTTCCTCTGCTCTTTAAACTCCTTTTATTTGCTGGTTCATCTTTCATTGGGAGTGTGAAATTGGTCACAGCTCCATCACAGAATCTCTGTGTTGCCACCCCTGGCCCTGACGGCTCTCACAATGCAGGCCCGAGCCGACCCTTGACCCTTGATGCTAATGCCCGGGTGACCAGGGAGAGGAGGAGAGGAGAAACCCGGCGCTGCATATCTACAGTATGTGTGTGTGGCATGTTGTTGGGGGGGGGGGATAAATCAACTGAGGGTGTGAAGCGCATTGCCTTATGGATGATGAGGGCCAACACAGAGAGCGTGTGGGCAAATAGAGCCTCAGGCATTGCACAACAAGAATTCTGTTTTACAGTTTGTAGATTATAATTCAGTAACAGCTCTCAAATAAAGAAAAAAGGTGAATGTGTGCTTTGGTAGCATCTGATAACAATGAATATCATTAACTTTTCCAAACCCATTAATACAGCCCTACATCATTTCTTTAATTATGGGAGCCCCACATGACAACAATTCCATCAGAATTATTGTCAAACCTCTGAGAGGGGGATAAAGAGGGAAGTGGGTTCTCTGTTAATCTACATTTCAGGGCACCCTGCTGAGTGGTTCAGTTCTAACATGTCCCATTTTGCAGGCCACCACCTCTCCCTCCCTTTCTACCCTGTTTAACATCAGCAGCCGACCTGCCTTTGAAGTACTGCTCCACTCATTTCCCAACCCCCCAGGGATGTGGGGCTGCTTTTACTGGCTGCCCTGTCCCAGGACTGGCTCGCTCTGCCTGTCCCTGACAAGGTGAGAGAATGAGGAGGAAACAGAGCCGGCAGCGAAAGGTAAAAGGACACCACCAGAACCTGGTCAGTTAAACTGCTATGTGGCAGTAACGCAATGCCCCTTCAAAAGGAAACTCTCTAATGTATTAGACTTGAATGTGGATCTTAATGAGGTGATTAGGGGGAAAAAAATCCATAGGTTTATCACAAGGTTGCCACAGCGACCATCTCCTCATTTAGCAATGTTAGCTTACGGCAAGTCTCTACCATACACTCACACACACATACACACACACACACACAACCTCCAGCCCTCAGTCTCTGCTCCCCTCCCCCTCTCTGGGAAGGGTCTGGCTGGCTGTCCTGCTTGCATTGACGGGCTTTTGTTTGAGGCCTGACTTGGAGAGCATATGGCAGGTGCCCCTCAGCACACAGTTCCTCCCCACCCCCGGGCTCCGAGGCCTGTGTAAATGCACTGTGTCGTCAATACGACTGAGCTTCTTGTGTGTTTCACAGGATGCTCTTTTTTTTTTTTGTAACAGATCCTTCACTGAATCAGGTTCACTGAACAAAATAGCTGAAATTCAGTGTCAATCATAACTTGCTGTCGAAACACGAAAAATAGATTACAAGAGCATCCACGGATCACAATCGAGAGCCAAGCAACAAACGTAACAAAACCTATAAATACAGCATAAATACAGCATTGTGACAACTACAGAATGTGTAACATTCTTGTACTGGCTGGCGGCAGCGGAGACAAATCAATGATGTCATTTACCATAACAAACAGCTGATGTATGCAGAGCTCTGACTTCAGGGACTAAGATCTGCCAGGAAGACTGATGTGCTCACTGCAGGACTTCATGGAGTGCAACACAATAGAAACATAAAGTTTGGGTATGTCGACTGATTTTTAAATAAAATAAATGGAAATATAAAGTATATACATGAACAAACTTCACTGAAAAACTTCCCAGGATTTTTTTTTTCTATTTTTTCTGAAATATTGGGCTGTAGTTAGGTCTTTAAACAAATGCTCAACAGTCAATAACACTTAATCCCTGTGGGTTAGAAAACTGACCATAATCTTACTCTTGCAAATGAAGAAGAGCTCATCCATTAACAAACATGCACACACAAACACACACACACAAAGGAGTAACAGGATTAAGCAGTGACTGCTGAGAGGCACAAAAGAGGTAGCGATTAATTAACTGAGTGCGGAAGCCAGAAAAATTTAAAGAAAGACAATGTGTATGCCTGTCAAAGGCATGCAGGGGGAGGCAGTTCAATAACTAGGCCAGATTCCAGAGCACCTCAGGACAGATAAAAAACCGAGACAACTTTGAATCAAACGCCCTTTCAAGCCTTCATCAATCATGGCAGAGACTCCCTGGAGTCCTGGAGGAGTCAGATGCAGTAGAGCGGAGAGGAGAGCCTGAATAACCGAAAGACACAATCAAAAGATTCAATAAAAAGCTGATTAATCTATTATAGATAGAATAGAAGACGAACATCTGTCCAGGTTGGGTTGATAATATTTATATCACTCCATGAGCAAACTCTCAAAGCTATTCTTGGATTCCCGTGAGATTGCTTTTAAATAAAAACCTCTTTCAAGTCTCATATTCAAATTTATCCCACCACAGAGACTACTCTGATTGCAAAGATGGCTTTTGCGTCAGTATGCATGCACACACACGCACACACATACGCAACCGTACGCCGAGCCCTCCCAAGTGAGAGGGCCCTGCTCCAGACTCCCACTTTGACGGCATCATTAGTCTAATTACCCATGTTGCCAAGGGCTGCATTAATGTACCGAAAACCTCACAGTCTGTTAATCACCAGACAGACACAGAGACACTAATAACTACCACGCAACCTACACGATGCATCAGCAGGGGGAGAATGAGTAACACACCTGCTTTACATGAAACACACACACAAAGATACGGTTTTATATTTAACGGCAGAAAAGTACTTTGGACACTTCACTCACTTCTACAGGTAGACGGACTTGAGAAAGGCAGCAACTATAAGCAAACAATAACATCAAACAGCCGTCAGTCTGGAGACGACGAGATAGTTAGGAATTCAAATCCAAAGCTTTAACTTGTTTTCAATCTACACAGCGCTATCACTAAGCATGCCTTCAGTCAGACAACAATTTAAAGGATAAGACTGGTGTTATTTTATATTTTTCCCATCAAAGAAAAGACATCAAAACCAACAATTCGACAGTCTGTCTCTCAGTAGTGTCCGACTAGTAGTGCACCAAGCCCATTCGCCCAAGGCATCAATCTTTAAAAATGGATCGAGATGTTTTCGTTTTCATTTTTTTAAAAAAGGCCACGGATTATACAGTTGGTGCTCTGGTGGCTATTACCGTTAGCACTACAGTGTCTGTGGGATCGACTGAAAATAAACTACAGTGTCCGAGTTCATCATAATGAAGGAAAATGTCACCCAATGCAGAGATGTAGCTCAACAATGGAGGTCTCCGGATACATCAGCTTCAGCTACACAATATGTTTTAATAGGATCAACTGTTGCTTTTTTTGTGGGATTTGCTGAGAATAAAATATTGAATATCGTTACACATATCCTTTAAGTATGAAAACATGGAAAAGGGAGAAGTGCCATAAGAGAATTAATCTCAAGCTAAAATGGATTCATGTGAGGAATGTAGGTCGACTGTAGCAACAAACCACATGGCTTCAATGACAGTGAACAAAAAAAAAAAAGAAGAAAAAAAAACATTCACACCTTTGATTGAAGGACATTTTGACCTATGCAGGTGTGATACTAGCTCATCTCTAACTGACTGCATGGGGCTTTGGTAACAGCAGCATCCCCAGACATGTTATTACAGCCAGGATCAAAGACATTCACAAAGTTCAGTAGACAAGAGCATAATCCCCGACAGTCAAAGCAGGTTTCTCCTAAAACAATGGAACAGTCATCCTACAACAATGGCAACATCGCAGCTAGCAGTAAACTGTCATTACAGGCTATCAGATCAGTCTGAAAAGTGGAGCGGGAAGAAGAAGAAAAAAAAACAACATCATGGTCTCCTGAGCGTAACTCAAATTAGCCTTGTTGCAGGAAGTATTTCACCTTGAGCCATCTGTGCATAAACCACAGCCGCAGTATCTCTTTCAGCTAAGGCGATTTACGCTGTAGCTCTTCTACATTTACAAGTTCAGTCGAAATGAATCCCAGAAGTTGCTGTAAATTGACTCTTGAAGATTGAGTGACTAATCTAGATGAGGATACCTCTGTTTTCTATGCTCTGCTGTGGGAAATCCAGTTTCCAAAACATCAATTTAAGACCTCAGAGTCTTAAAACCACAAAATTTAGAGTTGGTTTTAATAAAATGTTCCTGTTAGGCAAAAAAAAAATACCTAAAGCACAAAACAAACATATTGGTACATTTAATGCAGGAGGTGGAAGGCTGTTATTGGACTTACTAGCTAGGAGCAGACAGGAGAGGGCGATGACATAGAGCTGCTTGACGGCCACATCATAGTGGTCCATGAACAAGTCCAGCAGGTAGACGGCCAGGTGACGTGCTGTGGGACAGAGCTGGTAGCGATTACTCAGGATGGCCAACAAGTCTGCAAAGTACCGACGCATGCCGATCTGTGGAGAATGGGCCCGGTAGACCGGTAGCTTCAGCTCCTGGAGGAGAAGAAGAAGAAGAGAAGAGGGGTGAGGGGGGGGGATGTAAATGACGGTGTGGGGGGGGTGAGAGGAGCAGGGTGGGCAGGAGGCAGCGGTGGAGAAGCACAGGGGTTGTAAAGAATATGCATAAGAATAGTGAGGCATGCATGTCTCTTGCTGGCTGGGTTTAACAGCTGTGTGTCCAAAACACTCTTATCACGAATCAAACTCCATTTAACATCAGAAACTCTTGATTATGCTTCGGCCTCATTTCAATTCCATTTAATTCGCCATCGCTGCAGAGAACAGGAGATAATTTGGGTCACTGCAGATGTCTTTGAGCGATGGGCTGAGGGTGCTGGTGTGTGAGTCTGTGTGTGGTTGGGGGGGGGGGTGAAAGGGGGGGGCACGTTTCCTCCAGTGGAGGTTGATGGGTAGATAGGATTAGGTTTCACCCCTAGCACATCTCCTATTCATGTTCAATTAGCTGCATGTGTTTCAAAGTGGAAGGAAGATACTCAGGGGGCATTAGCATTGAATCAGCCTCGGGTATCTTCCCAATCAGCTACAGAAAACAGGAGAGCTTCAAGGATCCAGTTTCAAAACCTACCCCAGAGTAAGAAACGAAAAACATTTAAGCACTGGATGTACAAACTCACAGCACGGCTACTTCTTCTGGATTTAAGCTGCTTATACCAGAAAATGTTTTTGTTTTCAAAAATGTTTTTTTTTTTTTGCTCTCTGTCAATCTGAGTAAAAACAAGGGCTTTTGATTTGGATTTGATAAGAGATTGAGGATTGGTAGATTAAGCTCCTTAAATTCAAACAGCGAGGAGTTCTTACATGAGAAATACAGAAAACATCCAAATCAAGTCAGGACCGTTATTGAGTAGCGTGCATGATTAAACTGTCCAAATGTGGCTTTCAAGCTCAGTGTTTCATCAGTAATTCTTAGAAATACAAGCTACAGTCAATTTGCTGTGAGCGCAAAATGTACCAACACTGTCAGGTTTACACAGACTGTCTCTTATTTATTTTGAGCGCAACTAAAACAACACTTGATTCTCAGACTGACACTTCAATGGAATCCAAAAATAAACAGTATCGCCCCTCCCAAATCCACATAGAGCAGCTCCACCCCCGGTGCCACAACCAACCATACCATCCAACCCGCCTACTGCTTCAGCCCCTGCCTCTGGTCCATCTGTCTGTCTGGGGGTACAAGGGCAGCAGGAGAATAGGGGTGGATGTGAAAAGGGTGGGGTGGGGGGGTCGGTGGGGGTGGGGGGTGGGGTGCTGGAGTCTCAGGGGCTCCGGGGGGTTTGTGTGGGGTGGAGAGGTGCCTTTGTGGGGGACCCGCACCGTAATTAAGGATTCCACAGCTGCCTCCGCCTGATTTGCATGTCTGATAATTTGCCACATGCTACACACCACCGCTATCTCCCACATCAGGGCATTACCACCGGAGCAAACGTCATTAAGGCTGGATGAAACTGTGGGGGAGCAGGCGCCTTGCAGGAAAACACTGTGTGAAGGCCTTTTTACACACAGCTCTGGTACCAATTCCACCATTCTTCCCCCATTATGCATTTTACTGTGGTTTCAACGTACCCATATCATAAAATACACACATGCAGGCGACAAAAGTTTTCGAACACCAAGACTTTGAGCATTTTGGGTTGAATATAAAGCAACCTGCTCATTGTAGATATCTTAAAATTATAAAGCTGCAACAATTATTTTTTATCATCAATTAAGCTGCCAATTGTTTTTAGTTAAACTGTTTGGTAGATACGTGTTTTTCAGTGTCAGAAAATATGGAAAAATGTCTGTCATAATGTCGAAGTGCCCAATGCAACTTTTCAGATTGCTTTGTTGTCTGACTAACAGACTAAAATCTAAATGTAGACAGTTTATAATCATTCAAAATAAGAAAAAAGACAAATGCAAATGTTTAGCTTTTTTGCTTGAAGAATAACTTTAACTATTTGATTATTAAAACTGTTTGTTTTCCCAACTGTTGTCCTAACTTTCTGTCAGTGCACTAACCTATTAATTGACTTTACTATCTTTCAGGATAACATAAGAGGAACTATGATATGAATTTCTAGATCCTTAAGTACAAAGATTTCAGTCTTCAGTGGAACAGTACGGCACTCAGATGTAACCATGAGAAGTAAATGTACTGTAATGAATGCCTTCATTTAATAGTGATAGTGGAGTGAGACAGGAAATGCGGGGAAAGAGAAAAAAGATGGTCTTTCTGGGAAAATGCCAAAAATCTTTCAGTATCTTTATGCATCATGAGTTACACTATTAAAGGATATCTAGAATCTGGGAAAACTCTGCTCTAAAAGGTCTGGCAGACATACTGCAAGAACTGTTGTTAGAAGTCAGTTCTCAGACAAATATACAGTATGTTTTCAGCTACAAGTCACTAAAAAAACATGATCAACTCTTATGTGTTTCCATTAAAATGAGAAGCATTTCTTCAATTCACTTTATGTATCAGATTATTTCTATCTTGTACCTTTGCCGCATTCATGATAAATGTTTTATACGCCTGAGGACGTTGTGTAGTGAGCCTGTTGCTTTGGATTTAACCAGAAATGCTGATACAAGGTGATCAAAGCCTAACATTAGACAGACAGTTCCTCTCTCTCTCTCTCTCATTATCGTATATATGTGAAAAGAGTGGGTGTGTTGTTTAGCTTCAAGCTCTGAATACAGATTTTCAGGCGTGCTGACAGCTCACTCTGAGTCACACACTGTCCAGCGTGAGTAAACTGAATCAAACCGTATGCGTACGTGAATGACTCATTACAAGGCTCACAAACATCCGATGCATAATCTGATATCTACGGTCTCCGGTTTACACATGCGTACAATCTCCGGCACATTCGAGCACCTCATGTCTAAAACCTGATCTGTATTCTTCTCCCTCAGTGTGAAGCTGGCAGGAGAGTCCCAGCTCGAAGATGCCAGTCGAGTGACAGATGTCTCAATTAAAGTGACACATGGCAAGAAATATGATCACACTTCGAGGTTAATTAAGACATTCTCAATTAATGAGCCTTAACTCCTCCATGTAATCTAATTTAGATCATGTTTAAATAGACAACAGGAGCATGTAATTATATTTCCTTTCAAACTTTCAATACACTGTGTGGTACATAACATGCTAAGACGCTGCTATCAAATATCAACACAGTCCTGCTGGTTTGTATTGTCTGATTTGTACGGCTGTAACTAATGATTGTTTTCATAATTGATACATGTGCCAATTATTTTCTTGTAATTATTATCATTTCTCAACTCATCATTTAACTCAGAAAACACCAGAAAGTAGAGGAAAAATGTCCATCACAATTTCTTTCTGTTTATCAGTTAATTGTAAGGCTGCAACTAACGATTATTTTCTTGTTTTCAGAGCCCATTGTGACTTTTTAAGAAAGCTTTGTTCGCTCCAACTAACAGTCCAAAACAAAAATATATTTATTATGATAGAAGAGCAAGAGAAACAGAAAAAACACGTCTGAGAAAAGGAAAATAGTCATTCTTGCTCAAGCTACTAATTTATTAAAATGGTTGCTTATTAACTTTCTTAACTAATTGGTTGATCAATTAGTAATTGGAGCTCTTATTAATTATTTATCCAACACCCCATTTTAGCTTTATTTATCTGTCCATTGTTTAAACATTTTACACAATACAACACTGCTATTTTCAGGTTGTTGGATGAATAAAAAGTTAAACAGATTGTATGATTCAGGTTTTGTATAACACACAGTCTAAAAACAGGTTAGACTCTTGCTATCAAACAAACAAACAGTTTCTTATCACAGTGAAGGAGTGTTTTTAACGACAGACTCACCTTGATGCGGAGGGATTGATGGATATCTGCAGCTAGCTGTCCTTTCCACCATTGCAACTCCCTCTCCATCTTTCCCATCCAGAGGAGACTTCAAGGATCAAGTTTTACCTGCTGAGGCAGATGAGCCCAAAACAACACACAGTTCAAGAGATTTAATGAAGTGCTGAGGACAGCTAGAAAATATACACATTATATTTACTTAAAAAAAACATTTGATAAGGGGAGCGTGAAGTTGACTTAAAGTTATTCACAAATTTCCTGATGAAAATTGATTTTTTGGATATATAATAAACTAGAGACGTGTGTTTGTATTGACAACAAAATCAATGCTCTTTCATAATATAAATATTGTTAAGTAATCTACTGGTTTTGATAAAGTTTTTGAGCACCTTGCTAATCCCACAGCAGATGTCTCTCTCCCTCTCTGCATAGGCCATTTTCTCTGCTGGGTGAATTAAATGGCTCAGTTAAATGCCCGCTCGACCACGCTGTAGGTCAAATGAATCAAATCACTCTTTCATTAATGTCACTTTTTGACATGTTTTTTTTCCCACAGCGACGGCAAAATAACCATAAAATCCACACTTTGTCATTCAAAACGCGTCTGCAGCACCACGAGACAGCGGCCAAACAGTGAGGCTGCACAAGTTAACTGCCCACCGAGCTCAGAAACACTCGTTTAAAAAACACACAAAAAACAGCCCGCCGTGATAAAACTAAACGTCTCCACACGGATACAGCTCGTCTCTCTCACAGGACAACAACCTGGGAAACTTTTCATCTCGCTGGTTATTAATTGTGCCACTCACCGCTCCGACGGGAATGCCCCCCAGACCCCTTTGTCTCAGTCCGACATCCTGAATGAGAGAACTCCTCTCCGGCTCAACTTTGAGAAAGCCCTCTTTTTTTCGGCGATGAGACAAACTTCAAATCCTCTGACAAGTTCAACAGCTGCCACCGCCAAATCCCGACAACAGGCGTTTCGTTGCGCCGTTTTCTCCGAACTGTTTACACTTTTCCGAGCGATTTTTTCCTCAGCCGTTTGCTCTCCGGTAGCTCCGCTGTAACAAAGTAGCCTCCTCGGCTGCACCAGCTGCTGCTGTTGCGGCGCGAGGCTCGTGCGCTTCGACGTGAAGGTCCCTCCTATAGCCTGGGAGTTGTAGTCCGTTAGAGGTCAGTCTCAGAACTACAAATACCCAGTAACCAAGACAGGGGCTTTTATAGCCTACTACTTGTGAATTATTATATTATATTATATTATATTATATTATATTATATTATATTATATTATATTATATTATATTATATTATATTATTTAGTGGTGGAAATTATACGGTAATTATGTGCAATTTATAGGTACTTGTAAATTACTTGAGTATATCCATTTTATGCTACTTTCTACTTCTTCTACTAGGCTACTACACCACTATTGTAGATACTCCATTACATATGCTCAACAGCTCTAGTTGCCAGTTACAGATTCATATTGTACATAGAAACATTGGATAATATACAATGCATTGTTAAAGATTAAACCAGTGATCTTGTCATATTTCAGGTGGTGTTAGCAGTTCCACCAAAGAGTTACTCCCCCTCTTAACTGTTCAGATGGTTTCATTTAAATAACAATTTCAGGCCAAAGAAGTAAATTATCCAATATCTCACAAAACAGCAAAGATTTGCAAAGAAGAATTATGTTTTTTCGTCTCTCCTATGCCATTAATAATCTCACAATCCCCCAGAGATTAATTTTGTGACTGAGGGGTCCCAACCTCTAGGTTGGGAACCACTTGATCAAACTACCTAACCATTTTTAAAGTGTACAAGCTAGCACCACTTCAACCAGCTAAAAAAGTAAATGCTATTTACATTTTGTTTGAGCACATTATTGTAACAATCTAATCATGTGATAATAATATATCAGTCTTAGTCTTTCTCTCTGCAGAACATGTACTTTTACTTTTGATACGTAGTAGTATATTATAGTAGTATATTTTGCCGATAACACTCTTACTTAAGTGGGATTTTAAATGCAGGACTTTTACTTAAGTAAAAGATCTGTATACTTCCTCCACCACTTATAATAATCCTTGTGTGAATTACTAGTTATTACTACAGTGTTTATAGTTTTTTCCCTTGTTACTGAGGGGTGTCACTTTTAGGTTTAATTTACCCATAAAACATCTTTAACAGCATATGAAAGTTGCCGCTGTAGATGAGAGGTGGAAAGTACACTTTTGAGGTACTCAGAAGGAAAGAGTGTAATTTCTACTACATTACATCTTTTTGACAGCTACTTGGTACTTTGTGCATTAAGAGTGCAATTAAATGACAATCAATAGAGGGAAAAATGAAAATGTCATTTTTCCCTCTTTTGTTCATTCTTCCCGTTCTGATCATGCATCCTCTCATCTTCAATCCTATTAAATAAATTAATGGTTAAATTTAACAGTTTCTTCAGTTTATGGGAATCTGATGAGCTCTCTTGGTGGTACATAGACCCTGATTTGGGAATATTGTAGTAATGCATGCTAAGAACACTCATTATTAGTTGAGTCAAGCCAGATTTTTAATGCACTACAGTATGTAAAAAAAGCTTAATGTATAAATTACACTATCATAGAAAAGTACCAAAAAATGTTCTAAATATTCTGTAAAAGAGTAAAAACTGGTGGTCGCCTTGTGGCTCCTGTACAGTACATGATTCTAAAAGAACCAAATATGGGAATGAAAAGTTGAAAGACAGTATCAATTATCAATTTTTTAAATATTTTGTGAGAACTATAGCACCATGAATGATATTTCAGCCAAAAGTTATGGCTTTTCAGTCATCAAGCATTGTTTAGTAGTTCCCCAAATGCAGTTGAATGTTTTCTTTCATTTGGGTGCCACCTGCTGTCAGGACTTGTTAAAATACTGAAAATTCCTGAAGCCTGCCATTGTTGAGCAATCTTTTCCAAAATTTATCTCCAAAACATTTTGGTATGAAATAAAATCAATTATGGAAACAAACTTATTTCAGGATTAAAGTATTAACTGCCACTTTCAGCATTAGCTTTTCTATCCGCCTCATTGAGATAGTCCTGGTCAGCGTAGATAAGGAAGCCAGTGAAGGTGCTGTCTGTCCAGAAGGGGTCAAAGAAGAGTCCGTTCTGCTCCGAGTAGAAGATCTGCAGCCAGACCTGGTCTAAATGCTTCAGGTGGAGAACAGTGGAACCAGATGCCACATCATTGTTCCCTGTATTTGCATCAAATGTCTTAATCTTGTACTGTCCGTTTTGGACCAGCCCGATGGCCAGGTGCTTGTTGGCCAGTGTGATATCATAAGTGAAATAATAGACCCCAGGGATAGCACAGACAAACTTTCCACTGCTGGCATTGTAGTGGTTCCCCTCATTCAGCAGGATCCGGCTGAAGCGGATGGGCATGCGTTCTTTAGGATAGCTCTTTGTCACAGCCACAGAGAAAGCTGAACGGGCTTGGCTGCCACAATTGCAGCCTCCAGAAGCTCCTTGCTGGCCCGTGTCACCCGCATCTCCTTTTTGTCCCCTTTTTCCACCCAGCCCTGCTTTTCCACGGAGCCCTCTCAGCCCCCGAGGTCCAGCCTTGCCGATAACACCCTCACGGCCTTTCACACCTGGCTTGCCTGGGTTCCCGGTCCTCCCTGGATCACCTGACAACAGAGGTAACATTATGAAGAATGACAATACTTACATTTTACATCTGTGTTTAATATAACCACAAATATTAAAAACAAAAACTCAGTAGAGCTAAGACTGACTCTGACTTAATGTGTTACAGTTTATCATTTGCAGGAACCTGTTACTGCTAGTTATGTACAGAGGCTCTGGTGTTTATCAATTTAACATTCATCATTTGTGTTTTGTTGACCTTGGCTGTACTTTCTCATTGTTTGGGGTCCCACAGACGTCACTGCTGTATGTGTACAAATAATAATACACACTGTGTAGAGGGCGACAATACACGGAAATGACCATAAAGAATTGTATTTTCCTAATGTTTTATGTTTTATATGTTATATGAGCTAAAGAATACATATTCTTTTTGCTTACCAATAGTCATTCACAGAAAAATAAAGGATGTTATCCAATACACGTTTGTTTAGTGTCAATTAGGCACCAGAGAGTTCTAATTGATTGTTAGACCACGTATGAAAAAACTGTTATAAAAATCCAATAAAAAGAAATCCAAATAGACTTGATAGTATTGTTGTGTAATAAATACTATCATTGCATTTAACCATGTATTTGCAGCTCTCTGAGACCCCAAACAGATGTAAAACAACATTTTCTATAGCGGATTTCTGAAACATTCAATTCTTATTGAATCAGCAAAAGTCATGAAGTATAAAGACAATGAAAAAATGTGAAGCATGTGGTTTTTAAGAGGGCAAGAACAGATCTTTAGGGTTAACATAACAACAGAAGAGAGTCAGTCAGTAAGTACCTCTATCTCCCTTTTCTCCCTTCTCCCCATCTTTCCCATCTGGGCCATCCTTCCCTGGGGCCCCCATTGGCCCCATGGTCCCCGGTGAGCCAGGGGCTCCCGGGTTTCCTGCAGGTCCTGCTGGGCCTGGCAAACTACAGACCAGCTGGGAGGAGTGGATAGTGATGTTACGACCTTTCTTGGGTGCAGAATATGTTGACTGGGAGAGGACGACTGACAGCAAACAGAAGATCACACATATCTGGAGCATGATGGTCACTGTGGAGTCACGAGAGGACAAGGGAATCGTTTATCAATAATTGTTGTAATTATAATTACAATGATAGATTTTCTTTCTTGGGTGGGGGATGGGGGGTCTGTCGCAATCGGATGATGCAAATCCATCAACAAAACAACAAAATATGCCATCCGTGGTGGTAGAGTGCATGTCTTACACTGCAGAATCCCATGAAAAAACATATAAACAGCTATCAGTAAATGGTGCGGTCATGTTTATGTCATGACTGCATGCTTCATGATAAGTATGAATACATGAATGATGAATGATACATGAATTCCACACGGGTTAAATCAAAGCAAAGAATGCAGCTTAGAGCGTGTTTTTGCAAAAGAGAGTGAATCAGATATTTTAAAAATGCAGAGAAAGTACTCACCAGTTGAGAAGTTATGACGCATGGGCATTTTTCGGCACTCTCCAAGTCCTTTTTCTGCATGAGAGTGCACAAACTTTCCTACATGATTTTCCAATAATCGAGAGACATCGCATTCTTCAAGAGAAGCGCTGCAAAGAAATGTGTATCCCAGTGAATCATAGTCCATAATATCCGCCCTGTTTAAGCAAGTGCTCTGCCAAAAAATACTTTCACCATGATGTCATTAAATTCAAGTCAGTGCAACAGTATCGCGCAGCTGAAGCAGTGATGCATCCAAAAAACTTGTACCATGGAAAAACACGATGTTATACAACAGACATGATTAAAAAAAAAAAAAAAAAAAACCCGAATAAGCAAAGCCATCCAGTTTTTGTTATATATATGATTATATTATATTATATAGGCTGCAACTTTGTGCATTTTGATTTTAAAAAAGTCCCAAAAGTACTTTTCTAAGTGAGTAAGTGCAAAATCAGTGGACAGTGTTCTGCAGCCGTGTATAAAATGCACTATGAATATGACCAGATGTGTTTGTGTTTATTGCTGTGATGCAGAGCCAAGACCTGAGAGACCAATAAAAATGTTCCAGCTGCTGGACGAGGCAGTGCTTTGTGTGGAGCAATCTACTGTATTCATTTCTAACTTGAACCATGTGAACAGAAATAACATAAGGAGTTGTTGCAATGTTTGAGCTTCTTGAGATGAAACGGTTAACTTAAAGTCCTCCTCCACTCTAATATGTGTTTTGCATATTGTTACTTCTTCTGGATGTTTGGCCTTTACTGTGCAGAATGATAAATGTGCAAAGACTGTTTACACGTTCATCTGCTGAAGACATTTACGTACAAGATGATTTGTGACATCATCAGTTTTGAAGTGAATTGTAGTCCAGTATGTAACGTACACAAGTGTAATGTGGTAACTGAGAATGGACTTTACAATGAATTAGGAGTCATCTTGTCTCCACAAAGAAACATTTGCATATTCATAGAAATCCATCATGCTGGATCATGGAGGGATTTGCGAGGTAACTGAACATTTTTGTGGAGAAACCACATCAGACAAAAAATATTATTCAAAGCATTGTCTTAAATCTTGTCTGGAGGGGATCTTTTACATCTGGTCAAGAGAAAACACTTGAAAATGAGCATTTTGGCTGTTGATCAATTTGCACTGTCTCGGTAAAATAAATCAATAAAATACAACAATCTTAAACTTTTTACACAACACACAGTTTTAGACAATTTTATTTAAAAAAATGCATTAATCCCACAAAAAATAGTTATGTTCCTACAATTACTGTCAAGACTGACGGCTCCATGTTGTGTTTAAAGGTCATCAAGACAGAAGAAAACTACTTTTTACATTTCTTCCATGGAACTGAAAAGCGCACATCACTATTGTCCAATGCTCTGTCATCTGTAGTCCTGTGGCAACCAAAAGTGTAGAAAATGACAAACAAAATATTGTACAACAACAGGCTCCTGCTCCAAGTTTACGAGATCAAAGTTTAGTTGAATGAGTCTCAGACATTTTTTTTTCACCGAGCGACAGCTCTGGTAGAGTCCTTGGGAAAGGTTTCTGGGAGTAAGCAGGAATAAAGAGAGGTCACTGTCCCAGGAAGGAAGCCATGGGATCATCTGGCCGGCTGCGTTTCATGCGGAAGGCCTCCATCTCCTCCTCAGTGGGCGCCTTCACTTCCTGCAGGCTGCTGTACGGCCTCTTCCTCTCATCCAGCTGCATTATTGCTTCCACATGCTTCACCCTCTTGTCCTCTGCTTCCAGGGCCTGAAGCAAGAAAAAAGAGGTCAGTCACAGAAAACAACCACACCAGGGTTACAAACAAAGGAATGCAGAACCAATTAAAGAGAAAAATACTTTACCTTCCTCAACTTCTCTTTCTTCTTCTCTTCGTCCTCTGAATCGCTGCTGTCAGAGCTGTGCTTCTTGTTCTTTTTGCTCTTCTTTTTCTTCTTCTTCTCTTTCATCTTATCCTGATGCATCTGATGATTGAGAGCATGGACATGAAGGACAGACAATGAGAGCCACATTTGTTACTGACGATAAAAAACACACAGCCATTCTGATTATCAGTAACTGCTCTTCTACAGCGTCACTTACCTCCAGCAGTGTTTTGGGTTGTTCTTCCTCCTGCGGCTCCGTCAGTCCCTCCTCAAATGGAACACAGTCCGTGTTGTTCTTCAGGTTATTAAAGAAGAGAAAAAAAAACAAGTAGGTAGGTTACAAACAAAAAAGTTACAAAAGCAAGCAGATATACCTGATTACTGTCAGCACATTGACTTACTATTCTAATTCCAGCCTCTCCTGTGCAGTAACTCTGTTTGACCATGGAGTGGCAGCACTTGTATCCCCAGAAGCCGTCCTTCCAGTAGGAGCCCCAAATACACTAGATGGGAGAATTTTATTAGAATACAAATGAACAAAAAGTGATTTTTTTTCCCCACAGGAGTTTTTTCACGGTATGCACTGCCGTCCTTACAGTGTGGTTGTTGATGAGCACATCCTCCTCATACTTGGAGCGCGCCACGGCCTTCTCAAGACCCTTCAGTACAGCGCCGTGACGAGAGTACTCCACATAGTCCTCCGTCTGGGCCAACAGCAGCTCCCGCGGCGGTGCGTCCAAGTGTTCTTGACCTCCATACTGATTAACACACACAAAAGCACAAACTTGGTAAGTGAAGTCATCAGCCAGTATGCACTCTTAAAGCCTCTAATATGTTGTGTGATTTTAGGCTCTGCTAGAAAAGAGCTGAAAATCGAGGGAGAAATGTAACAAACATTTTGAGAGTCAACACAAAAATGTGATCCTAGATCACACTATGAGACATTTGGTGAGCAAAGATGTAACAAAATTCTGGTAGTGTCCAAATTCAGGACCAGTCTCTCACAGTGTGACTGCTGCTACGACCCATGACTAGATATTAAACTAGCACGACGCAGAATACATTAGCTGACCATTGATGGCGTCATTTTTTATTGTTTTGCTTCATTTCCAAAGTATGAGAGCAGCGCAGATGGATGTTGTGACACGTCTCTGCTTGCATTTTTGTCTATTTACATCGTTACTATCATTCACCAGGCATTCTTTTCACTACTTTATATGTCTTAAAATTGATATCTTACAGACTTCCAGAGATTTTATTAGACCCATCACACACAATGTAACATGGTGACGAGATTTCTGTTAATGCACGGTGTGCAGCGGCCTGGAATTTTAGCTGTGTACCTTCTCCAGGATGCTCTCCCTCTGTTTCTCTTTGAAGTCCTCCTTCTTGACCTTGAAGGACCGGTGGAGCAGCTCCAGCTTGGTGGGGTCTGCCTGCAGATGCACCTCAGAGCCTCTCTCATAGGCCTCCCAGGCAAACACTATCAAGAGAACGCATTGAAACACATGCTACATACATATTTGGGACTGGATGTAATTTGTGAGGTCCTATCAAACATGTGAAAACACTTACTCACAGTATGACATAACTGCTATCAATCAATGCTCTGTACATAATATACTATGTATCACAGCAGAAATGGCATTTATCAAAGACACATAATTCAAATAGTATGTATAGTCCTGATGTTCAATATTAGAAACATGTGAGCAATGTGTTTTTGGACCTTCAGGGCTCTTTGATAGTAAAACTGTTTATTTTAACCATGCCTGCTAGCTAAGGCGGCCAAATCTCATACTATTAAAAGTAATTATAGGATATAACTTAAACACATAAAACTAGAGACCACTGCTGTGAACAGGCCTAACATTCTTTAATATATCTGTGTAGCCTTTAATTTAAATGTTGCTGATGTTCACTTAGTCACAGTACATGTAGGAACAGAAAAGATGTATTCACTGTCAACGTCTTCTTTTAATCTTTCTATATAATATATAATCTATAATCTATTTAGTTGGCACACACCAGCTCCAACCCCTGAAACTATTTGGTCTGTTTTGTTCACTGTACAATGATCTAAGCTAAAAACATAGTCACTTATTACTGCAGTGGTAAAAAATATACTATTTGTAGTATCAAGAAAATCTGACTTCCACAACTGAGACTGACTTACATTGTGTTTGAGCCATGGTGATTGTGTCCCCAGAATAGCGAGCAAAGTTGTCTCCAGCGTACCCGACTCTGTCAAACGAAATAGTGCGGGGGAAATTATGTCCATGTAAGTTATTGAGAATTGTTTTGAGACAGGAGGAAACACAGGAAATATAGTAGCAGTAACTTACTCGTCGGAGTTCTTGCCAGTGTTCGCGTACGGGCTCTCTCTCATAGCTCGAGTCTTTGGATCATAGTAGGCAGAATTTGGATCCAGATTCCTCAAGTACTGTGAAAAACAGACATGAGAAATTCAGTGTTAGTAACAGTCCGTAGCCTCTCACTTCATCAAACATGTTCCACCACAGAAAAAAAAAACAATAAGCTGAGAGTAATATAGTAGTTGAACACAGGCAATATGCCCGGACTCTTTACTTTTGCTGTGTCTTCTCTGATACGCAGATTCCTGACGGTGATTCGTCTCTTGGAGTCAAAGTTCTGACCGGGCATGTCGATGTCATCTGCGTATTTATCTTCATCCTCGTCCTCGCTATCATGTTCCCGCTCCTGCAGAGAAAGATTACATGAATCAAATCTCCCTTTTATTTCTTAAAGTGGACAACAATACTATTCATTCTTATAGTCCAGACATTAGTGAACACTTACAGTTTGGTCCAGTTTTCCTGAAGCCAACTCATCCTGTAGCTTCTGTGCCTTCAGTGTCCTTTTGGCCTAAGAGACAAACAAATATAAGAAATCAGAATAATTAGGTAAACTGGAGATCAATGCAACAGAAAATCACAGTAACATCTCTGCACTGTTATTTACCTTTCATAGCTTTCAAACAGATAAAAAAAAATGTGCACAAATAAATTAGCATTCAATAATGCTGTATTTACAACTGGACTGCTTACCAGATCTACTTTGGCGTACTCCTCCACGATGCGCTGGTGTTCCTCAGGATCGTACCCGTTCCAGCGATCCCGCTTTCCATCATAGTCCAAGCTGAGCTGGACCTGACTGTGCTCATCTGGAGCTATGCCTGTGCCTGTGAACTTTGCCCCGACTTTTCTGGGTCGCTGGTGGGAGAAAGGTTAAGAGGTCAGGGTTGACGTTTATGTATACAGATATAACATTCTTTTAATGTACAGGATTGGAAATAGTTGACAGTTAATCTCTACTGATAGATGAAAGATTGATTTATCCATTTTACCTCCAAGCAGTCTTTCTTCTTGTGTGTCATGGCGCCACAGTTTTCACAAGCGCCCTTACGAAATTTAGTGGTAACAGTATTCTGTTGGAAAAAAACGAAATGAAGCTATTAACTTTAAAGTTCATTTGATTTGAATATATGAAAGTGACTTGTTGATTCACTCTCACCTCTTGCACTCCTCTCTTATACCACTCTCCGATGGATGAAAACTGTTCCTGAGTTTCAGCCTGTGGTCTCTGATGTTTCAGTGTGGGCCTTTTGGACGGGTCGATATACCATGGCACTGATGAAATATACTGAGGGATGTGAGGGTTTATGTCCCTGGAGAGGAGAAGAAGCAGAAAAGAAGTGGCAGTAGCTTCATTGTAAATGTGACAGTAAAGGGGCATGTTAACGGTTTTACACATAAGCAGTTCTACTCAGACTATTGTTAAATGTCTTCTGTGGCACTGTCTGTCAAGTCAGAGACAATAACCTGATGATGTTATCAAAGCATCGACTTGGAGACTACAAATTGGAGCATGTAGGACATTTTGCCACATTCACATCATATAGAGACAGAGCACAACGTGTCATACTCTGAAAACCACAACCACCAGAGGGGAAAACAATCAGCACCATAATATGCAACCAAGGGCTGAAACATTAACAGCTAGCTAAAAACGTTAGATTTCAGCATGTCAAAGCATTATTTTTGCATCATATGTCTACCAGAGAGGAAAAGGTAGTTTATAGTATATGCTGGAACCATTTACGTTGTATAAGCTAAGATGCAATACAAGAATACAAGGGCTGACATCATGTAGAGATAGCACAACTGCATAGCAAACTCCACCACATGGCAGGCTGGCATGACACTTTTCACAGCTGATATGGTGACTATAGTTTGTAAACACAGGCTTTTTTTTACAGTTAGCATTTCAGCTGAATGCAGATTAGCTATTCTGTGATTTAAACGTCTATTACAAACACTGCATACCTGTCAATTAAACAGCTGTTCTGTTTTTACTTTCAACCTGCGTGTTCTCTGTGACTAGCAGTGTGTCCAGGTGTATGTGTCATTTTTACAGAGGTTTTTGAGCTGCAGACTGTCTGTGTAGCTCAGGTCAGATCTGTCTCTTCCACCACACGGCACACAGCCCTGTAACATCCACTTTTGTCTTCTTAAAGGTTCAGTTTTTCATTTCAACAGCTTATAAAAACTTAGTTCTGGGTTCTTTAACCTGTTTTTAGTGCATCCCGCCACACAACAGCTTTTAGGCATTTTTCTGTTGTTTGCCAGCAGACAAAAGTTACAAGGAGGCACTGTAACTCAATACAAAGTCAATGGAGAGTGATGAATTGTTTTCCCCTCCAGGCTGGGCGAGACTTAAATGCGCTCTGTCTCTATGGGGAGGATGGTAGAGATGGGAAAGATTCCCATGTTTGCGACTTGGGAGCATTCATATCAGTTGTTGTATGAGGCTTAAAAATAAAATGCATCAGAAATATAGAACAATATCCAATAAATTCAGTTTTCTTCTTTTATTCAGTTCAGTTTCCTTGAATGACGGACTTTAGTTGATGTGAGGCATGCGTGTTGATCTGGTTTTCCTGAATTTCCATGTTATGACGCACCAAGTCAGATTTTTTTACCCCCAGAAATCAGAGTTTCTTAATTATGGGGTGGATGCTGATGTGAACACTACTAACAAGTCGAAATCTGGTATGTACGTTAACTCTAATATGACATGAATGTAGCATTCACCAGATAGGGAAGCACTAATGAAAGATGCTACCAGGTTGCATTATGGGAATCGTAGTATGCAGTGTTTTAGGAGTTTGACCAATACTAAGGAATTAAAGTCAGCCTCTACTACATTGATGTTGACCATTGTCTCTCACAAGTATGCTTTAAAGAGTACTACATCACTGGCTTCTGCTAGTTAGACTTTTTAAATGACCAGATATAAACATTGTACTGCAATTGCAGCGTTAGGAGCATACTTTGGAGGAGCCACTTTCTGTCCAGACATGAACTTACTTTCCCTCCTCGTCCACCTCAGCTGGAGCGTTTCCCAGCTTCCTCTGCTCCTCCAGCTCCTTCTTCTTCCTCCAGTCCTCCCTGGTCATCTTCTTGGGCTCATCCAGACCCACGATCCCCTCCGTGCTAGCGTTAACGTTAGCGCTAGCTTGCTGCTCGGCCATGACTGAACCTGCCACCAGAAATAAACATTATTACAGCTGTCTAACACAGTGACATGTATAACACTGAAGTTAGCTTCTGGTTTAGTGTTTAGGGAAAAATAAATAATGGTATTTAGCGGCTTTATCTCCGTTTTTTGACCACTTGCACTTAAGAAAGAGTGTTAGACATTGAAGCTAAAGCCTTAACGCTGCTTAAACCCGCTTTCAGATTTCTGAAACTTTTATTTTGCTTATGAAAACAGGACAGAAAAGGGCGACTGATATTTCTCCCTCCAGACCACATTAGACCAGGTCCAGATCAGAACCCTCTATATTAGAGTTGTAAAATCTGGACTGGATTAACAAGGAGACTCCAGAGACTCATTAAACTCACAGTTTCAAATTTGTGAAACCTTTATTTTGCTTATAAAATCTGAAAAAGGCGAACATGCTAACGTAACTTTAGCTAAGTTAGCCTAGCTGTTTTCCACTTGAGCAACATAAAAGTGACAGAAATTTCGTTATCTCTAATAAATTCATTTAATAGACAACCTGGTTACCTTAATGAGATCCAACAATGAAAACAGTGATTGACGATAACTTCGTAAAAACGGGAACGTTCACAGAATCGTACGATTTTTTTAAGATCGTCAAATGTGTTTTGGTTTTGACTACGCGACCGTCGCCATTTTAGATCAACCACAGCTACGTCACATCCCTTTTCTTTCTTCCTCTGTGGTGCAGAGATCACGACTTTGACGTCACTGCCGGAAAGTGCGACATCTATCGGACACAGCTGCCTAATCGATCAGTTACTGTTCACCTCGATTTACCTCCTCAGCAGCAAGTTGTTGCATAACTGCGACGTCATTATCTCATCAGTAGTTATTTTCTTCATGTGTGGTAGATACTATATTTTTTAAGAACACTTCTAAAATGTAAAACTAAAACACAATATCAAGTGATATAAGGTGGGTCTTGCATCAAAATCTAGTTTTATAAACTTTTATTAAAATTATATGCTTATATAAAGTTTAAAAATATAATATATATATTGTTAATTCCTAACCCTAAATTTATATATTTAATCAAACTTAACAGCAAATCTGGGGCCAGGTAGTATTCTAGCATAGAAACTATATACATTGTACAAAAAATGAGTGAAGAGTTAAGTCAGAACCCAGCAGCTAATTTAAAAGGGGCTCCTTGCATGATAAATGACTACAGTTGGATTCAGCCATGTTTAACAGCCTTAAATATAATCACAATGCAATACATAATATAAAAGACTACAAGACTGATAAATCGAAAACATGGTCAACATAAAGCACTACTGTTTATCAAAAAAGGCTTATTATTATCATTATAGAAAATAGACTGTAGTTAAAACCCTAATAGTTACTTAACAGCCATACCTAATGGGAAAGAAGTCAAGCTTTCTGACATTATTTGTAGTAAACATCAGGTAAAAAAATAATCTAACAAGTTACAGGAAGCTCACTGAGTACCAAAAATAAACTTAATTTCGAGGTAAAAACTTGCAATTTCTTATCTCTCTCTCCTACTGCTAATACCGCCTACTCATTTATCAAAATGTACAAAAATGAACACAACATGATAGGTTGCAGCAGCTAACTTAAAACGTAGCCTTGTGATGTTACTGTATTGCCCCGACTCTTACAGACAAGATTTCTTCTGCAAGATGTGTGATGTGAGGGAATGAAATACTGGATACCAAGTAAATAAGTACTTTGATTTTATTCTAACTTGGAAAAACGAGACAGTATGGGTGCAAAAGCAATGTTAGTGATATCTGATGCATTTAGACACGAAGATGCACATGACACATCACCGCATGCCATGACATTATTTTATTCCTCTGTGCCTCTGGACCTGAACTCTTGACTTACCTGTCGGGTGGACAAAAAGGATGAAATTACAAAAAGAGCGGACTGCATTTTTCATGAGAAGAATCATCTACAGTTTTGATGACTCCAGTGGATTTATTGTTGCATTCCTCAGAAGCACCAAGCAGGTATCACTGTGTCTAACTGTAACACGGACCAGTGAGAAAACTATTATGACCACTCTTGTAATTAGAAAGACAAGGTTAAGACAGTAACAACAACAGAAGATGCCCTTGATGGTGACAGTTTGGTCAGGAGAAGCTTCTCACCTTTTTTTGTTGTATTCCAAACTTTTTTTTTTTTTTAAAAAGGCAAAAATGTAAACAATGTCGAGAGAAAGGAACAAAAGAACATAACAGCACCAGACACAAATAAACATATCGACAGAAGTATAAAGAGACTGAGTGAATCAGTCTTCGAGCCTTAGCACCAGTACGCATCCCCTACTGTCACAGTTCAGCAGTCTGTGGATGAGAAGGCAATTTAGTACCAAAGTGAAGGCAGCGTTGCGTTCACGTGGGTACCAAAATAACAAACTCTTTTTGTCTTTTCAAACGTTTTTGTCCTTTGAATGTTTATTGAGAGTTTTAGCTGAGTATTCATGAAGGAACGGGTGGTCACTTGTCATCGTCTTCCACTCTCCCCCACTCCTCCAAGTCCTCCCCCTCCACCTCTCCATCATCAGCGTCCTCATCCACATAATCACCCCAAGTTTCATACACATTTGCTCCTTCATCCTCATCCTCCTCCTCCTCCTCTTCCTCCTCCAGCAGGTCACCTCCATACAGCGGCTCATCCTCCTCATCTTCCACTATCTCCATCTCTTCCATTTCATTGTCTTCCTCCTCTGCTTCTTCTTCGTCATCGTCGTCATCGTCATCGTCATCCTCGTCGTCTTCCTCGTCGTCTTCCACCTCTTCCACCTCTAACCCACACACCTCCCCGTCCTCCACCTCGCCGTCCTCTCTCTCGTCCTTGGAAGAGGTGGGGGTGGAAAACCCTTTCCCTTCAGTCCTGTCTGTGACGTAAGACCTGCTGGTGGGGATGAAGCTCGAGGTAGCGGTCTTTGTGTTGATGTAGAGACGAGGAGGAGGCTCCTGCCTGGCCGACCCAGCTTGGCCAGCAGGGGAAGTGACGGGAGCAGAAGCAGAACTGGCTCTTCTGGAGTCTGGGATCAGAGAGGGAGCGAGAGGTACGGCCCCAGGCCTTGCGGAAGGTACGTATTCACGAATCTCCCCTGGCTCCAGCGGGTCGGGCCCGCAGGGGTCGTGCTCGCTGCAGGACAGCTTGCCGTCCAGCTTGGAGATGAAGAGCATGCCTTCGCGATGCTCCTTACAGTAAGAGCTGGGGCACATTTCACAGAACGAAGCTGCCTCTTTGCCACAGATGTCACACTGGTGCCATGGACACTCCCATCGCCCTGGAGACAAGATTACTGTCATTACTCAGGAAAGAAAATATATGTTTGAGCTTATTTTAGGTTAAAAAGATACAAACAGTAAAATGTTTGACCAGATAGAGGTTTATAAAACATGATCAATCACACAGTTTAGCATAACTAGACCATTTCATCAAGTTCATAGAAGTCTGGTGAAAATTTAGATAATGAGAGATAGAAATCCAAAGGCAGCATTCAACTGGCTGTGAGTTTGAAAATGTCTGTCTCAATAACCAGCATGTTATCACAAGATATTCATGAACATTATTTTGTTGGATAAACCTGGTCCATCTGTAAACATTCTTCATAACATAGTCATAAAAATGTTTGCTGTTTAGTCCACTTTTAGCCTAATTAGTTCTTTTGATACTTTTTAATTCAAGTGTATTTTGTGAAAACTTTCCATTTTAATAAGTATGAATCCCATAAATCATTCCTTATATATGTGAGGGTTTTAAAAAAAGAGTTTAGAGAGAGAGAGGAAACATGGTAGAAAGAAGATGACATGCAACAAAGGTCTGCAGCCAGAGTCAAACAGCGGACGTTGTGGTTACTGTGGTTAACCAGCAGGCTACCGGGTCACCCCAATATTTCAGCTTTTACTTTCCACCACAACTGGACCTAAATTACACAACTGACTGTTGGGAACATAATTAGCTTTCTATTCCAGCAGACAGATGTTTCCTTCTTTGGAGAACTATTGTTAGTCTCTGCCCTCAATTCACCCAGTGTATATTTATTAGTTTCCTTATGTGTCTCCAAAAATGCTGCAAGCTTGATAAGAAAGAAGTCTGACTTTAACAATAACAATCCTCCTCCTCTACTTGCCTGCAGGCCTCTTGGCCAGGTTGAGACAGTCAGCATGATAGACCTTCGGGCAACCTGGCTTCTTACAGGACACTATCTGGCCCCCGTCACCACAGCTGAAGCACTCATCCTCCCTCTCCTTCATCACTTCTTGCTTGGTTTTCTTCTTCATGGGGATCTTCCTCTTCCCTTCCTTCAGTTTCATTTTCTCAGCTGACGGCTGGTTCTGAACAAGTCCAAGAAATTAGGAGGGTTACAAAGCAGGAATTCAATGAAGTTGTAAATTTAAATGGTGGTCAAAGGGTCATCTGAGGGGTGAAAGTGCACTCAGGCAGTGCTAAAACTGTTTGAATGTAAGCTTTTACCTTTGGCCGAACACCCAGGAAACCGCTGCAGTTTGGTGCTCCACATTTACAAGCAGTCTTCCCGTTGCCAAGACACTCCAGGTTGTAGTTGAAAGTCAGCTCCTCACCTAAAGTACATGTTGTATTAGCTCTATGCTGTGCAATTATATACGATACAAAATACCAGAAAGAGTTGTAGCCTGTCACTAAAACCTTTTGCAATGTCTTGTAGAGCAAACAGCCCGACCCTGGTGTCACCGTTCACAGTCCACTTCTGAGTCTCACAGTTTGGGTTGCAACTGTGGTTCATGAAGCGAGCCTGGTTCCCTTTGGGCCCAGCATCGATGATCCGGTCCTGGAATAATATACAAACTGGTTTGTACCGACCATCTGAAGGGTAAAGTGTGTTGCTAAGCTGTACTACATAGAGATTATTGTGTTTGTGGTCATCAGGCGCAGAATCACCTTGTCCAGTGTAAGCATGTAGAAGTTACAGATGTCGTTTTCCTGAGCGTGTTTGATCCTGGCTCGACATTCTTCTTCATCGATCACCTCTCCCACATATTCACTCACAAAAGCTCCCTGGGAACAAACAGAACAAGAGCAATAGACTTAATTCATAATAGAGAGAGATAAGAAAGATGTGAGAAGTAAAGTCTCGCACGTATTTGTCATGATCTGATTCCTTCCAACCCACCTTCTTGATGTCAGACACGGCACGTAAACCCCAGCCACGCGACAACGTCCTGAAAATCTCCACAGGTGTGTACTGGCGCTTTGTGAAGGCCTGGTTCTGACATCGCTCCCCTGCTGCGCACACCTGAGGGTGGCACTCATACATCAGCATGTGATTTATGCACTCTGAGTCGACGCCGCATGGGTTCTCATCAGATGCCTTACAGTTACAGCGTGGGATCTCTGACAGGTCAGCTGTAATGATCTGCACCTTCCCAATTGGCCGGTTTACCTTTTGAATCAGAGACAGGGTTATGATTTTGTTTTTATTTTGTCTTCAGTCAGACTATAAAAACACAAATGAGTATTTGGTGACACACAGTACCTTGATGTGCCGGTATGGAGGAGGTTTCTTGTCATTCTTTCTGTCCTCCTGAAGCTGCTTCATTTCCCTTTCTGCCTGAAGCTCTTTGAACCTCTCTGCTGCTTCATTAAGGGCTATTAACACAGACATTATCTTTACTCAAACCATTAAAACACAAACACGAGCTCCAGATTAAATTTACGATGTGGGAGAGCTCATTTTAACTTGAACATCATCAACAATCTCAAGTACATACCCTTCTTGTACACTGCGTCTGCACCCTTGCCCATTTTCTCTATGTTGTGAGTGTCACCCTCCATGTAAGGGAAGACTCTGGCCTGGTATGTCCACACGAAATCTTTGGAGCCAAAAAATTGCACTGGGAACTCTCCCACCTCATGTTTCATCCTCAAGATGTTATTTGGAACATCTTTGGCCAGACACACTTCTGCAGGCCACCACCTAAAGAGTCAGATCAGGGTTTAGAAGTACAAATAAGGGTGCATCAGCTGTTGCGTATGAAGAAAGACAATTGTCGTGTCCTCACCTGTAACGTCCCCATTTGACCCACAGTATGTCCTTAATACGAGGCTTCTTTCCAGCTTTGCATTCATTGCAGAACCAGCTGCCCTGAGGCATCTCCATATTCAAACATTCCCGATGGAAAGCAGCAGGACAGGCTTCACAGCAGAGTAGACTGCCCCCTACAAAAATCATAACCATTTGAAACCTTATACATTCTGATATATTCACTTTCTGGTAGATATCTTGTGTTAACATTTGAAACATGAAGACAGTTTGAAAAACGGTGTGAAAACAATATATGAAAAATTAAGGGAAAACCCTAAATAACGAATGCAGATGCTTCCACACAGATGCACTGCATAGTACAATTAAGCAATTACCATCCAATCATGCTCTGTGACATGTATAAAAATGATGAGCAGGCCTTGTTGATTCTGATTATGTATCAAAATGTCAAGAGGAAAAGATCTAAGTCATTGTGAAAGAGGGTTCATTGTTGGGGCACGAATGACACGAGCTTCAGTCACAGAGACTGCTCAACTGGCTGGTGCTTTAATAGGAACAGTGACTAAAGTGACATCTGCATTTAGATCTAGGGGAAAGACATCAGTAAATAGGGTCAGAAATTGTGGTTGACAGTGCCCATTTGATGACCGTGATACTCGTGCATTAGTATGATATGTAAGGAAAAACAGAAGAGTAACTCTTTCTCAGGTGACTGAGAATGTCAATGCAGGACGTGATCAAGCTGCGTCAGCAAGAACAGTTCGTCGACAATTACATAGAGAGGAATATTATAGCAGGGTTGCAGTGCATAAACCTCTCATTACAAAGACGAATGCATGTTTCAGAGTTCAGTGGTGCAAAAACCATCTAGGCACTGGTCTACAGAGATGTGGAAAAAAAGTGATATGGTCAGATGAGTCATCGTCTACCATATTCTTGACAAGTGGGCATGTGTGGCGTCCACCAAGAGAACAGTACAGGCCTGAATGCTTGACCCCTACAGTGAGGGGGTCCAGTGGCTCTGTTATGCTATGGGGGGCATTTTGCTGGTATGGTTTAGGTCCACTTGTCCCCTTAGAGGGAAGAGTCACTACAAATCAACACAAAGTTGTTCTGAGTCATCACCTTTATCCTATGATGTAACATTTCTATCCTGATGGATTCTTCTAGGATGACAATGCCCCCATCCACAGGGCATGAGGGGTCACTGAATGGTTTTATGAGAATGAAAATGATGTGAATCATATGCTATGGCCATCTTGTTAGACAACACTCTCCACCATCATCTTTAAAACACCAAATATGGGAATATCTTTTGGAAGAATGGTGTTCATCCCTCCAGTTGTGTTGCAGAATCAATGCCATGGCGCATTGAGGCTGTTCTGGCAGCACGTGGTAGCACTTTACTAAGACACTTTATGATGGTTTTTACTTTAATTTGTCACCTGTCTGTATATGATCTTAGTAGTATAACTGCTTTGATAGTGTCGCTAAGTTACAATAATCATGAATCATGACCAAACTCACCTTCAGAGCAGACAAAGCACCAGCTAACATTGATGTGTTCATGGTTCTTGCAGCCCTTACGGGGAGTGAAGTGGTTTGGACAGAGAAAACTGTTGTTTGCCAGCACCAAGCTGCCCGCTGCCATGCAGTTGTCATTGGCATGATAAGCCACAGGGCAGCGCACACATCGAGCCAACCGACCTGCAACAGAATACACGAGAACAAAGAGCACTTAATCTCTGTAATTGAAGTTTTGTAATAACTTTAAAATACACAGTGCTCTCAGTCCACTAAATGCTTTATGGAGAACTTTAAATGCACTTTCACCAAGCAGTTTTCTTCTCTTTTGCCTTTTTACACTGATCAAGTTGATTCAATTTTAGGGTTCAGGATTATAAAAAAGAATTGCACAAAAAATAATTTAAAAGTGCCAAGTTTAACTGACGTCCAGTATACTGAGTCTAAATCCTCTGCTGTATTTTTCAAAAACTACATACAGAGCCAAATCTCTCTCTTGTTACTCAAGGTAACACACACCATTTATGTTGTAGTATCGGGCTCTGTTTCAAGGATGTTAGAAACAAAGAAACTCAGGCTTCTGGCACTGATCTTCGTGGCACATGAACAAAGATGCAAGAGTTCACTAACAGTCACTATATTAGGTTTACACAACCAGCTCACTGCTCCACACAGTGAGTCTTTTAATCACCAAAACAAGTCCTGACAATTGCAGGCATGAGACTAAAAACATGAAAAATAATGAGTCTAGAAGAGAAGTTCAAGGTGATTTTTTAACCAACGAGTAACATGGAAATAACCAAAGATGGTCTGCAGAAACTGAGAACATGCAACTTCGAGCAAAACAACACCTTGATGGGCTCCATGACTGTCAGGTTAGAACAAAGAGGTGAAGCTCATTGAACGCCCTTAGTGCATAAACATTGTTGTTTAAGAGGTGTATCCTATCAAGGGAACAATATACCCTTTGGCAAGTAGATACAGGAAGATAAAGCACCATTTTAAGATGAATTTACACCAATGGGATGCATAGTTCCCAGATCTCAGCTCGATAAAACAGGAATATCTAATACGTCACATTCATCATATTATGTAGTTCAGTAGAGCAATGTTGGAGCTTACCTTTAGAGCTGCAGATGTTGAGAGGATTGGTGATGTGGCAGGACAGACAAACATGCAGGGGGCAGCGGAAGCCTTTGTTATGTGGCTGTGTGGCTGAGAAGGCCATTATACAGTCTGTATGGTAGAACTTCCCGCACAATGGTATCATGCATCGCTTTATCCCGTTACTAGACTTCTTGCACACAAAACATGTGTGCGCACCTGAAAGGAACAAAAAATTTCAAAAATTTTTATGTCTTCCTTAACTTTAGTGGATAAGGATCACATTTCATTGCTTTCACACCCTTGTCAGACTCAAGTTGTACCCACCAGTGGTGCATTCTCGACAGAGGAATTTCCCCTTGGGAGCCACTGACAGGCCAATACACTGCGGGTGATAAGCTCCATAGCAGTGGCCTTCACACACCAGCAGGTCTCCTGTCCTCTCACACACCTGTACAAACATACACACAAATACACAATAAGAGACATGCTAATGGTCTGTTGTTACAGATGATGGATGTGTCTGGGACCTAACTATACAAAGTAAAACATAAACTTTCTGGTAGATCATCTCACCTGACAGACATTCTCCTTTAAGCATGCAGCTCCTATTTTCCCTTTTACATCCACCTGGGACGAAAGGCTGTCATTCAAACCAGCAGACAGCACCTACAGACATAACGAAATGGTGATGACGAGGATGACAAATGACAACATTCTGATTTGAATTAGCTGAACAATATAACATGCACACCTCAAGTTTGGGAGTTAGTGTTCCAGTGTGTACGTTTTGCTTCTCCTCAGTGTTGCAGACTTCCATCTCTGCCTCCTGCTTGGGGGTCTTACATCCTTGAGGGCTGGGAGGTCCATTTGGAGTAGGAACCTCGGGGAGATCTTTGTCCTCCGAGTGCTGAGGGGCAGTAGCAGGAGCAGAAGATGTGCTGGGTACAGGCTTTTCTTTCTTTACAGATCCAACCTGTCCAAAACAAGATTTAATTGGCTTTACGATGCTTTTAGCATCATATTGTTTCTGGTGGAATATGAAGATACTAACAGGATTTTCTTTGAGCTTGTGCTTTTGTAGTACCTGAGTGTTCTTGACTAACACCTTCACCTCTGAGGTAACTCCACTGTGTCGATTTGGCTGCTAGAGGACAAATAGATAAATTGTGAACATAAACATTTTCAAAACAATTTTAAAATACTAACTGGAATATTTATGTATTTATTTCCCCTCACAAAGCTTGCTGCCTTCTCAGTCACAACATACCTTCTTCTTTGTTGGAGCAACAGACACTTCTTCTATGGTACATTCCAGCACCTTGTGTGAAAGCTTCCTTGGCCTCTTTCTTTCTTGGGCTATCAACCCCATGCCTAAGGTCAAAATAATTAAATTATGTAATATTCTGTCCAGCAACACAAACCTATTTGATATCATACAGCAAAATAGTTGATACTGGATCAAACATAATATTTTAAAGAAACACTTATTTACCAGATTCAGGAGGTAGATCAGTTTCTTCTGCAGTCTCTATGTTGAGGGAGGGCTGTGTAGTGGCTGGGGATACTGAGGGTGCTGCAGGAGAAAGTTCATCCTGAGATGGACTATGTTCCAGTACTGATGGAGCCTCGGAGGGCTCTACAGCAGATGAGGCTGAGGTCGAGGTGGAGGTTGAGGTAACAGTCCCCGATGTGGTGCTCAGATCTTGGAGTGCTGTCATCCCTGATGTCTCCTGCGAAACATTTTCACTGGCTATACCAATAACCTGAGTGGCACACATGCAAACAAAGCACTATTGGAATACATGGTATGTAGTTATGAATATAATACACAGGGTGTGTTTACCTGTGTTCATAGGCAACATGTTACCGACTATTGAGTAACAAGTTGAAATGCCATTTTACTTTTACCAGACATAAAACGTGTAACAAACTGCTATCTTTTCTATGTTTTCATAACTTATCAAGAAGACCATAAGGGAGGGATCACAAAGCCTATTTGTACAAACATACTTAGGATGGTTTATTTATTTCCTAAAAAAAGAATTTCAAAGCAATTCACATGATGGATTTTATTTAGTCTCTGGAAAGTACTAGGACATCTGTTGAATCTGCTAGATGAGTTTGAAAATATCTTCATATATAGGACTGTGGCGTACCCTTTCATACATGTGCACAATATAGAATTTTCTCAGTGCGACCTTGGAACACATTATATAGCCTGCACAATGAACAGCAAAAGGTATATGACCTCAAGATTAAAAAAAAAAAAAATACTGTTATACTGCAAACTCCTCTGGATGTTTACCCTTTTATTTAAACTTAGAATACTAGAAAAACAAATGGATAAAAGACACTTTATATTCACATTCAGTCAGTGATTTCTGTGCACTTCCATTTATACTGTATGGGACCAAATGAAGAACATCTTACCATTCTGGAAGATTCTGAGGTGCTTCTCTTTGATTTCTTTTTTGGAGCAAATATTTGTTCATACTCCTCAGTTGACTCCAGGAGCCTTTTAGTTGGTTTCCGGAGTCGTTTGTTCTCTGAATGTCCTGTGTAAACAAACATAATATACATTACTTTCTTACTCATTTTACCAGCTCTCTGGTTCTCACTCAAACTAAACAGCAGCATTTTGTGTCTTACCGGCTGAGCTGCTCGTCTCTGAGAAGTCATTTTCTGCCTGCTTCTCAACTCCCAGATCAAGATCTGGAGATCCTCTCATGAGGTAAGACCCATTCATCTCAGCAGACCCCCCACTCATAACTTCAGCCATTTTCTCAGCAGCACTCTCAACCATCTGCCAGCGCTTCTTTGGAGCCACTGTGGATTCTGTGTTCTTATCGAGGTAGCTGGCCGAGGGATCAGCAGCGACGGGAGGACCAGATCCAGGACCAGCTAAGTCAGCGTGGCCACTGACAAACTCCCTGCCGTAAGCCAAGTCGGCCAGGTCTGAAGACAGCCCAGGTATGCTGAGTTTCAGTTTCGCAGGCAGCCTCTGCTTTCTACGCTGCTTGTCTGAGCTGCCGATCTGAGAGTGAACAGGAAAATTTTCACAATGGTAGGTGTCAGCTGTCATGATAGCTTTAGTCCTATTCTTGGTTTTTGCCGCTGTGTTTTGGGATGTTGTGGATTTTGTTGACTGGCCATTCTCTGTTTTGATCCCTTGACCATCAGAAGAACCCTTCAACGGGTCACCTCCTGTAGAAGTAGGGATGACCAGGGGTTCCTCCTTGATCAGGACTGGTGATGGTGGGAGAGTCAGGGGTTTACCTTCTTTTTCTCTGGTATCATGCATATCTTTCAGGAGCATAAGGAAGGTGCTGAATTTATAATTGGAATCAGGACGAAACGCAGTTAACTCAGAGTCACTGCTGTCCTCCTTCACAAGAGATTTAAACATTAGTTCCTTGACATCCTGGAAAGCATCCATGGGAGACAGTGATGAGGAGGGGGAAGAAGAAGATGATAGATCTGGGACAGCGTTTTCTGTTTTGATTTTAACAGGTTGCACAGTGGAAACACTTTTAGACTTTATCAATGAGCCATTACGAATTTGTTTCTTATCGGGCTTCCTTGCACGCCTCTTTGGAGAGCTGTGATTTGCAGAGGATGATGCACTGGTGGGTGATTCCCAGTTGGGAGACACTTCAATTTTGATTGGCACAGCATTAGTGGCTGTATTATCAGGACAATCATCAGTGTGGGCATCTGTTGAGATTTGGCTTGTGGCCAGTGCATCTTTGAAATCCGTGTCTTCCTCCGCTTTCAGGGCCCTCGTCATAAGACGACTGCTGGCAGGAAGATTTAGAGAGTGCTTTTTAGCTGAATTGTACAACAATTCATTACAGCTGCCCAAACTCTGTTCAGAATTTGTATCATTAGATGTCCTTTTATTTGTTGTAACACCTGAGGAATCATTGAAATCTGTAGAATGCTTCACTTTTTCAGTAAACTTTGTTTTAACTTTTGTTGAAGCCTGTTCTTTTCTGACCGTTCTGTCTATATCCTGTATCGGGGACACTGTTGTGCGTTTAGGACGATGCAGCATTGGAACTGTATCCAGGTCTGCATAAGGTGAGTCCGTTGGCTCTTCTTTCAGTGCACAAGTTGTTGTATGAAACTGGTCCACAGTGTTCGTGATGGTAGATGACTCCTTTGATCCACCAACTATATGACCAAATATGTCTGACAAACATTTCTTTTTCCTCTTACAAGCTTTGCTCTTATTGGTCTGAACTGCTGCAGAGTTTTTGATGAGATGCTGCTTATTTCCATTGGGGGCCATATTGGGTGATGGGGGTCGACCTAGGTCCACAGAGAGAGGGGGGGCCTCCTGTGGCTTTTCAGTAGGGAGTGGGCTGGGTACACGCTCCTCTCCATTGACAGATATTGTAAGCTCACTCTCAGCATCCCGTTGTCGACCAGGGAGCAAATACTCTGCTTCTGCCACACTGACTTTCCATGCAGTCAGTAAGCTTTTGGGTATCTGCCAAGAACAGAAATAACATCAGAATCAGAAAAAGGTTTATTGCCAAGTAGGTTTGCATATACAAAGAATTTGCCTTTGTGTTGTGGTGCATAACAATCAAAATATGCAAAGTAAGAGTAAATACAACTACCACAAAAGACAGGTGATATAGATATATAAATAACCTTTGATAATTAAAAAATAAAACATGGTAAATATAATAAAAATATATATTTCAAGTGAAAAGAGGTGTTGAGTTTTAAAAATATTGTGCAAGATATTGACCAGGAATATGCAAATGTTCAGTGTAAGTTCAACAGTATAAATGGTACATGTAATGTGCAAGTGTAAAAATACTAATAATATTATTATTAAAGATTATATGATCATTTTTAAGTCGTTTTATAAATTTACCGTATACTTGTAGTCTTTCTCCTTCTGCTTCCCTCTCCTTCTAAGCACAGGAAGGTCTTCAAACTGATGGCCTCCCTCAAAAGGAAGAATGGCGTTCCCCGGGACCCAGGCACACTCTATAATCTCCCCAATAGTTTCCAGGAAATACATCCGACAAGGACGGGGACTGGGCACTGGAACAACAACAACAAAATAAAGGTGAGTTTATTAGTGACCTTACACACTCAGTATAGTTCCCTTGGTTGATGTTAACCTGTTAGATAAAGGTCAAAATGCGGAAAATAATTTGATTATTAAATCCACGTTAAAAATCAAAACCTCTCACATCAACTGCTCTTTAAGAATGATACCTCACC
This sequence comes from Thunnus thynnus, assembly GCF_963924715.1. NCBI lineage: Eukaryota > Metazoa > Chordata > Actinopteri > Scombriformes > Scombridae > Thunnus > Thunnus thynnus. The sequence continues at coordinate 14,168,720 of NC_089525.1, read as the reverse complement.
TTTCATCTTAGTGTGGATCCCTTGGTCTGAGTCAATGGTGACTTGGCAGGGCCACCAGGGCCGTCTGTTGAATTTAGCCCACACCAAGTCACCTTCCATGTATTTCACTGTAGGAAGAGGCTTTTTCTTTGGGCTGTTGGACTAACCAGGACAATGAAAACAAATGAATAAATATCAAAATTCCTGTCATGATTGAACAGACATCCTGGGTAATAACACATTCAAAAATACAATTGCATCCCAATACTTTTGCAAGCAATAGTAGCACTCCTACTGATTAGATTTCCTCCAACAAAATACATAAACATGATAAACCTCGACAACATCATGTAGCCTTGGTAATACTGAGGTTATAATGTAAGTATCCCAGGTGTTGCAGACTCACATTAGAGTTGGTGCCAGCTGGTGAAATAAGTTCAGGGTCAATAGGAGAAGTAAGTTCACCATCGCTGTCTGATTCCTCATCCATGCTCCATCCATCTCTCATAGTGATTTCTGGCAGTGCGCTGGGGCTTAGTGTAGGGTTGAGTTCAGATATAGTTTTAGACATCAGATTAAAGACAGTAGGTTTGTATGTTCGTTTGTCCACCCCTGAGCTGCATGTGCTCTTACAGTCAGTAGTAGTTCGCCCCCTACTCAACTTTGGGGAGTGGTGAAAAGGCGTCAGGTCCTCGCTACTGTCGTGCTCCCCCTCATCGTCCTCCTCCTTAATGTCACTGCTGTCAAACAGCGTGGACTCAAAATGCAGGTAACCGTTGGGGATAGGAGAACAGCGCTCCAAGCTGTCAGGACTGTGAGGGGAAAAGCCATTTCTCTTAACGTCCTGCAGAGTCTCAAAAGGCCCCATGTCGTCATTGCCAGGAGAAGGAGGCAGCTGTACAGGCGGTGCCTCAAACTCATCATCGTCACTGATTGGGCTTGCACAGTGCAAGTGGTTCCTAGGATGGAGGTCCCTCTCTTGGTCGGGCCTGTTGACCACAGTGTTTAGGTCCTGAAGCCTCCTCAGCGGGCTGTAGCAGTGAGATCGGTCCGGCTGATTGTACCCCAGTACGGCTGGCTGTTTGAGACTAGAGGATGGTAGTTGCACGGCTGACAGTTGGTCTGACCCACGCTTCACAATGCCACATTGGTTTCCATAGGAAGTGCTCATAAGGCCATTGCGGGGCCTCAGCTCTGGCTGGCCTGAGCCAAACACTGAGCTTACCCTAACAGCCGGTCTGTATGACTGACTCATGTTGTCATGGCTCTATCCTGTCAAACAAAAAAAAAAAAGAGACAGATTAGACCAGTCAAATATGCAGTTTAAGTTTCTCACTAACTGTAATCTGTAGATGTTATTAAGGTTTTTACACTGTATTAAACAATCAAACATGCCAACAGACACATAAAAACATTGTGGAAATAGAGTCCAAGCCATATCCAGTCCGACAGAAACCTATAAAGAATACCAGTCATAGAGTGCACACACACACACACACACACACACACACACTCACTCACTCACTCTCTCTCTAATAAGCCGACATTGCATGGCCTCCATACTAGAGGCCGGTCGGACGACACAAGGCAAAACACAAGACACAATCGCTGGCCCGCTCCGTTCACACATTTCATTCACAAACTATCAGAAAATAGTACCGCTTTGTGTGATGACTGTAGGTCATGGCGATCGCTGACTAGTACAATCAATGGAGGAGCGCTCAGTCTGTAGTAGAGGTGGTGACACTGAGCCATCACAGAAACACAGTGAGTGGCTCACACAAACAAGCTACAGCCACACACCGACATAGGAAGCTACTATTAACTCACAAAAAAGGGGGCTGATCGGGGACTAAGTTCACAACACTATCAACACGTGGAAAAACGCGAAAAACTCACCATTTGGAGGTCGGTCACCGTGAAACCAACAGCGGATGTTTGATAATGTGGCACAAAGCGAGTGTTTTGCTCGGTTTGTGAAAGCGGATCTGCACAATCCCAGCTGCAGCAGCACTAGTAGTAGGCCAAGGCACAGCTCTCATTCTCTGCACTTCATCGCCTCATCAGCGGCGGCCCTCTAAAAAACTGTCACCTTAAATACTAAATAACAAGTAAATCTCCATTCCGCTGCAACATCATACAGCGGCGAAACTCAGTGTGCCATTACCGGTCCCCTAGCAGCCACAGCAGCTTACTACATGTTTTTTTTTTTGCCTGCTGTCGAAGTGCCCCTGGTTATGTTAAAACAAGCCCAGACTGACTGTGGTGAGCAGCAACCAATCGGCACGGCTACCCAACCCCCCGTCTGCAGAGGGCCGTGACACTCACTCACCCTCCTCACACACACATACACACACACACATACACACAAGCACAAGCACGCACGCAAACACACGTATGCCCGTGCACGCGCATGCACATCCAGGTGAAGTTTGTAATTATACTGGTATATAATAAAGGATATATGACATAATAATTAAGAATGAATGAATGACCTGTTTTTTTTTTAGTGGTTTGCTCTATTTCTGCGCATCTGCCCCATTGTTTTTCTGAGTTAAACGCTACTGACTGGTCTGGGCCTGTACGCGTATAAGCGGCAGGAAGATCGAGAAAACAAAAATGATTGCAGTGCGCAAACAGCAGTTCACACACACGGCCTCTCCGGTCAAACTAAAGTCTGTGCGCCATGTTGCCTCTTCAGAGTCCTCTGACATGAGGAAACAGGCCGCTAGGCGCCGAGGAAAAGAAGATAAAGAAGGAGTCACGGGCTTTTAAACGCTCATAAGAGTCGGGTTTCGCTCGGATAAAACCACCAGTGGTCGTCTTCCTGCTTGCCCTCACATAACACTAATGAGGATTTAGTGCGTAAATCAAATTGATCCACATCCATATACGCGCAAACTTGCAGAGAGCACAATAGGCTCGCAGCAGTGGGCCAGTCCTTGAAGATCAAACAAAGACCATGCAGTCACACGCCGACTTGACAGAAGAGGAACGAACCTCTCTGCATATTTTTTGCATACTATCAGGGTTGTTTGCTGAGACGCCTAAATTTATTTCCGCAACCATTTTGGTGAATAATCCGGTAGAAACCCCAGGTTGATATGATAAGTAATTTATCCACCTACACCAATGGATCACCAGCCTGGCGTTTATGGTATAACTCGGCCCTTTATTGGTCTTTTTTTATTCGATTTTGCTCTCAAATCGTGTTCAAAAAGTGATAAAATTAATGTAAGTATGGCGTAATTTAATTTAACAGAGGGTAAATGGAGGTATTAATACAAGATGATTACTTTAGTCTGGGGACACGGGCCCTCTTGTGTGTACAGGGAGAATTGCACGCTGTCAATATGAGGAAATTGTTGTGTGGAAAAGACAATTTATTTTATTTTAGTTTTACATACAGCACATTAGCGTTTATTACAGTCAACAAAGCTTTTTTTTTTACTTCTTCTAATGAACAGCACAACATACAAGTGAGTCTGAGGACGAAAAGAGGCTGTTATAATACATAATCAAAACCATTATTCACAAAGTGCAGAAATAACAAATACTGTGTTCAAAAGGAGATTGTGCATTGAATTTTTACCAGTTCAAGCGGATCAAAAGTGTAACACAGTGCTCCCATTTTAGGTATGATGCAGGATAATATTTAAAAAAAAAATGAAAAATACATTGCACTGGACAACACAGAAAGGACAACTACATTCACATAATTATGCACAGGAATAGCTGACATGATTGGCTATTTATACTAAAATGCAACTTTTATAAATGTAGAAAATATCACAAGAACCTGGTCATAGAAATGTTAAAGCAGGGTAAGAGAACATGTCACTTCTCAGAAACAAATGCCTGACGGGGAAAAAGATCCACTCCTCTGTGAGGTTTGAACCACAAACTGATAAATACACTTTCTCCGACTGGTGTGGTTAATTCATACGCATGCATCTCTGCAAAACAGGATTTTAACATACTTCTACGTAGGAGTCATTTCCGTCATTTATCATGAGAGAATGAAGACAATGTCAAACGCTGTACAGTGAAAACTTGGAGTCATTTCTAAATGACAAGAAGTTCTTTCTTCCCACGTTTCAGAGAAATGTTTTGCTCAGCATCCTCTTGTTCATGCACTCAAATGTTTTTCTAACTCTGCGGAAAAAGCTTCAGAGCTATTCGCCGGTTTCGTCCACTTTTCCGCCAGGCTCAGAGAGGTCTGTTTTCTCCATCATGGTGTAGGGAAAAGGTGGAACATCACAGCTAGTGAAGTCCAGTTTCTTGGAACCGCCGCAGTTGCTAAAGTCTAGTTTCTTGGCGCTGTCACAACCAAAATCCAGCTTCTTGAGCCGAGCTAGACTCTTGATGCTGCCGGGGGGCCTGCCGGGGCTGACCTTGTACCCCGCTGCTTTGGTGGTGCCAAGGGGCCTCCCTGGACTGGTTTTGAATCCAGCTGCTCTTGTGGTCCCAAGTGGACGTCCAGTACTTGTACGATAACCAGCTGACTTTGTGGTCCCTGATGGCCTCCCTCTCCTCCCGGACTTCACTATGCCCTTCTTTTTCTTAGAGCCATCGGGCCCTGGAGCCTCACTACCCCTGATTTTCACTGTCTGAGGCTGAAAGTCGTTCTGGGCGTCTTGCATCTGACACGCCATGACTTTGTGCATGCTCTGTGGCAAAGGGCCGAGGCCGGCAAGGGAAAGCTGCAAAGCAGGGTTTGTCGGCGTTGGGTAGAATTTGTTGATTGTTGATTGAGTGCTACAAAGATCAAAGTGGCTGGCTGGATGACAGTCCTCTGCCAGTCCACTCATACAGTAGTCACTGCTGCTGCTGGTCACTTGATGCATCATTTTCTGTTGGGGGTGCAGAGAAATAAAATAAAAAATTAGGTAGGAAAAACTGAAAATGTACACGTACGTATAAACAAACACAAAACCCCTAGGGAGCAATTTAATAGCTTTCTTTTGGTGGAGCAAACAGGCCTTTTAACGTTGCAACACTTAAGTTAACCTCGCTTTGTCTTAACACAAGCTAAGTGCAATTACAGTCTGCAGATAAACACTGCACACACAAAAATACATTTTAGTATTTACTGCGGAAATGCCCGACCATATCAAGAACGTAAAATGAATAGTTCGTACCTCATTTGTTGGTGGATGTTGGATTAGAAAGGGTTAATTTCGTATCGCATACATTTTTCTTCTCTGACAGCCGCAACATCTTTGTGATGGCGCCGCACAAACTACGCCCTGGTGTCCATGGGCATTGACTTGAAGCGGGACTGCGGTTTCTGCTGGCAAATTTATAATCATTTAATCCTTTAGACAGAGGTTAAGATGAGAGAGGCAGCCATTTTCGCCTGGAAAAAAAATTTAGTACAACAGGATGCACCGACCGCGCATGCGCACGTGGGCTTCCTGCAAACGCAGGACCCCATCACCGCTGATCCAATGTGGTGCTGACAAATGAAGCATATTAAACAAAGAAGCACCTTCACGACAATGCGTACGCCTCTAGTTACAACGTAACCAAGATTATGATATTTTACTGCAACTAAACAATTACATCATTTATGAGAACCTCTCTCTAATTACTCTGTTTAATAAACAATGTATCTGCATCACCACCACAGGTCATTGTTAAAAAAAATATGTGCCAACAACTGTCACAATCACAACAATGGGGCATTTTCCTTTTTTATTTGTAGAGTTTTTATTAACATCCAAATGAACTTAAGCACAGACGCTGGATTTATGGAGCAACTGCAGTGCCAGGTAGCAATATACATTTAATCAGCATTTCTCCCGATGCTCATCTCCAATCTTTTGCAAGATTAAGTCCACAGGACTTAGGTTTCCCTGATGAGCTTGGTCAGCTTCTGAATCTTTGTTTTTGTGGACATGTCCACATACTTGTCGCCGATACTGACGATCATGCCACCCAGGATTGAAGAATCCGACTGTTGAAGAGGATAAAACAGTTGAAATTACAAACGACTCAAAATTATTACTTTATTTTCTGTTAATCACCTTCAGTTACATTGAAGATGAAGTCTCAACAACTTCCAAAAAGGTAATTTGTATGATTCTGTGATCACACATTAAAATTGTACCTTTGTTTCCAGCTTGATGGTTTCACCCTTCTGAAGAAAGCCCTTGAGAGCAACTTTCAGTTCAGCAAGATTGGCCTCATCCAAAGGCTGAAATGAATAAATATTAATTGGGTGATTTACAGGGTATCTGCAGTAAAAAGCATATAATTAGTAACTTTGAAGTAAAATAAGTAATATGTGATTCAAAGAGGATGTGCATGAACTATCATACTATACATGTCCATCCATTTCATACCTGAGCAGTAGTGACGGAGCAGATGACCTCTCCACGGTGTGCGCTCATCATCTTGCCAAAAGCAGTGATAACATCACCAGTAAGAGTCAGACGACCATTGTCAGCCAAAACATCTGCAGAACAAAAAGGCAAGATACACATGAGTGAAACTCACCACTTCTCCATTTCTTTTCCTCTGCAAAATGACCTTGACTTGAGAAAACGCTGTTATTCAATGCATAACACTCAGTCACTCACATCAGTTCAAAATAAATATATATTTTAAAAAGGTTTTGTCCTGTCTGGCTCTTTAAGTGTTCACTTTATGTCTTAATTTTAAACAAAAGCTTCAAAATATATTCACACCAGATCCAAGGTCACACAGAACTTAAAAGATGATTGAATCATAGCTTATGTGGTAATGCTGCAGTGAAAAATCCATTGTGGGACTGAACAGTTGGCGAACTGATTTTAATCTAGATAATTTGTATTTGAGGAGTCGTTTTCACATAATCATAGTTGTCCTGATTAACTGAAAACATTGTTTAACAGACTTCTTTCATATTTGTGCTGGGGATTGTTTCAAACAATCCTTCCAAAGATTCTAAGAGTCTACAGAATGAATAAAATGCGAACCAGCCAAGTAATGCTTGGTTGCAGACCATTAAGTCTGACGGTTGTTAGCTCCCCTTGACCTCCATAAAGGTCAAAGGAAACCAAGAAAGACACAAGAGCTGCAGCCTATTTCAATGTGTTTCCATGAGCTTAACTATCCATCCAGTTGTCTTTTAAAAAAAAAAAAGAAAGAAAAAAAAAGAAAAGAAAAGGACACTGTCCAGATAAAGGATTCAAGTAAACATGTTTTTTGTGAATTAAACTTCACATAAAACAGAAATGGTTTGTGTATACCATTCAACACATGTTTGTATAACATTTAATTTGGCACAGATCATAAAAATAGACCTATATGAGACAGAACCAAGTCTGTTACATTTATGTTAAAAATACATTTTGAAACACTGCATGTTTAAGTTTTCCCTATGCGATACTTCCAAATAACTAAAATGTTGGTAGACATCATGCCAGCTGACAAAAAACAAACCTATATAATGTAAATTATTTGCATTTTTGTCCTAATGAGCAAACATATACCATGGAAACATGGTCATTCCTGTGATTTTATGTGCAGTATAAGATTAACAGCATTAATATTGAATCTGTTTGTGGACTATTGTTCATTTTACAAACCGCTTTTAATGCTAAGAGTGAGTACTGGGAAAAACCTTAGTAGGTCAATTTAAATTCCAGTAACCTCTGTTTACCTAAGACTGAAGACTCAAACTTATTACATTCACTCACAACACCAAAAATGGGTTGTTTATGTATGATTAGGAAAACCCCCATAATCAGCCAGAGGACCAAAGCATTGAAGCAAAAAAGACCACTTAGCCCAGGTCATTGATGACTCACTGATGAGGTTGACAGTGATAGGGGAGACTTTAGCCTTTGCAAGAGCATCATGGAAGGTCTTCTGCTTGAGGCTGCGCTTCACATGGGGATTCATTACAATAGTGGAAATCTTGGGGTCCTTGATGAGGGTCTGGGGAAAAAGATGGCACACAGAAATAAGGCAATTTAGTTTATGTATGAGAGGAAAAACTACATTTGGTTAAAACACTTTAACTTGGACAGTGATAAGATCATTCCTTGGATATAGAGCACTTTTAGACTTCTTTATTATATTATATCATGCAACACACCTGTAGCAACATCGTCTTGAGATAAAGTGTTGCGGAAAATAACTACCTTCATCATGCACTGGCCTGATGAGCTGCAATCTATAAAAACTGCAGCCACATTTAGAGCTAACCTCAAAACCTTCCTATTTTCTCAGGCCTATGAACAATATTAGTGTGTTTTAGTGTGTGTGTGTATTTGTGGTTCAAGAACAAAAAAAGTTGTACACATCACACCATTAAAACCCTGCATTGACTTCTAATCATTTTCAGAATCCATTTCAAAATCTTTTCACTTGTTTTTAAAATCAGTCGACATCTTTGGCCTAAATACACTGCTGAAATGCTAAATCATTATGAACCCACTAGACCCCTCAGATCATCAGGGACCGGTTGATTCGTCCCTCAGATAAATACTAAGTAGGGGGGATGCAGCTTTTAGTCACCCTACTGCCCGTTACTGGAATCAGCTTCCTGACGACATAAGACAGGCCCCATCTGTAGATTCATTTAAAACCAGAATAAAAACCTGTTCTCCAAAGTCTTTGACTGACTACTACCTGTGATCTCAGCACAGTCACTTTAAATGCTTAATGCGTTTACATCATCATGCTTTTATGCGTTTAAAGTTGTGTTTTAATTTTTATCATGCTTTTACATGTGTTTGCATAGTAAACACTCAGTTTTACATGTTTAATTTATTTTCATTGGATTGTTTTTTATTTTATTATCTTCACATTGGATTTTTTTATCCAATAACTTTAACTGTTCTGCTACAATATTCTTTTTTATTTTCTGTAGAGCACTTTGAATTGCCCTGGTAGGAAATGTGTTATGTAAATAAAGTTGCCTTGCCTTCAACCTATGAAAATGTGTGCTCTGTATGACCTTGCTATACCTAGTATGTGTGTATGTAGGTATTGTAGTGTGGTATGAATAAATATATGTTGTTTCTTTATTATTTATTTAATCTTTTCATCAACTAATTTCTTTTCTACCACTGCATTGCATATGCTAATTGCTTTTATGTCTATTTTTTTATGTAAACCACATTGAGTTTTCTTGTCATGTAATGTGCTCTATAAATAAAGCTGTCTTGCCTCTACACCATTAAACTACAAATATGTGCTTGCATTAAATTGTGTATGATTTTTTTTTTTTTTTGGACTTACAGACACTTTTCCCAGCTCCTGCTCCACTTGGTCCAGTTTGTTCTGCTTACTGGCAGCTGAGAAAAGAGCAGTGGCATAGCGGCCCTCCACTCCATACACCTGGATGGGAGGCTAGAAGGAAAGATACAAACACATGACCTAAACGACCACTAATCATTTATATAATGAACTGCAGAGGCGCCGTTTTGTTCCGTGCAGCCTGACGTTATTTACCTTAATCAGCTTTGCTGCAGATCTGATCACAGACGTGCTGAACTGGCGGGCCTGGACAAGCAGAAATAGCATTATTTCAACACTGAGAAACCAGAACTTGAGCGGATAAACTTGAGCGTTGCACCGTTGACGTTAAAGACAGTTAGCTAGCAGGCTAACATATTAGCAGTCATTCAAGTGCAATGCCTTGTGTAAGTGTTTTTGGACATTTAGCGTTACCTCTTGGTCTCCAGAAAGCATACAACACTTAGATAAGTTCTTACGCTATAAAAAACTCAGTCAGAACTATTATAAAAGGATTAAAATCACCAAAATCATTGAATGTCTTACCTGCTGTCCTAGCATGTGTGCTGCCATTTTCTCCTACAGCTGTCCAGAGTGGAACAAACGACTGCGCATGTGCAACTGACAGGAAGACGTCTAGCTGTGGGTAATGTAGTTTTTTCCAGTGTAGCACATTCTGTACGGAGGGGGAGAGGCCATCTAAACTACCACAAATGTTTAAAAACGCTAAAAAAAATTAAAATAATAAGAGCCATCAAAAACTTTATAAATAACGTTATTCTTTTATTTTAGTACATTTATATTTATATTTCCTATCTGAATGAGGAACATTTCTTAAAAGCCCATTTATGATGGTATACTACTGACTGATGAACTTTGCTTTTTTTTTTACCACTTGACATGAGCCCACCTCACTTGACGAAATGTTTTACGCACAATAACCCCTTGTAATAGATATGCTTATCCTGACAGGATGAGATCTAAATTTAAAATACTTCCAAACATGGATATAAAGAATTAATTCTTCTGAGGGGCAGTTCAATCCCACCCACGCTCTAAAACTAGCTGGACATCGAAGAGACTCACTGTTTTGGATAATTAATTTTCACCACTGGGAAACTAGTCTCATGCTCCACCGCACTGTAGATCCATGCAAAGAGCCATGTAAAAATATATATAGTACAAATTATAATTTTATACAACACATACACACGTCTGGACGACACACTAAATCTTAATCTCATCTGATCCACTCATCAGTGTTAGCCTAATTTGAATAACCCACTGACACAGTTTTGTAAATGGAAAGTTTCCAATAGCTCAGAACTCATTAATTATGAGGTGTACTGATGTTTTAAAATATGTTGGCCGCTACGAAAGTTGTTTTTTCCCCAGGTTTTCTTGTGTATTCTTTACTTGTGCCAAAACATGCTGTTAAAATGCAAAAGCACAAAATCATTCAACATTTCTGAAATCGATCAAGAATATTTTAATTTTTGTCTGTTGCCTATCTACTTGGTTGGTTCTTATAACATCAACAACTTGAATGTCTACCATGTGACATGAACCCATGGAGGTTGTTTTTTATATTTATTCAGTTGTTCAGTCATTCCCAAATGTTATACTAAAATCAATAAGCTAGAAACTGTGATATAAAAATAAACTCATTCACCATTCTTATAAAGAGAACAAGATGATGACCATTTTTATCTGTCGCCTAGCAACAGTGTACACAAGACTTAAACACAGCAATTGAAACTTCAATGAAACCCATTTCAAAGACTTAATTTAGAGCAAATGAAACTGAGTATATAGTTATATGGACAAATCAGTAGAGCTATGCTTTATTGAGATAAATCACTTGGCTAACTGCTAATGGTGCAAAACTTAATATATTTGCTGTTCGCTAAAATACATATTTTTTTGAGTGGTACCATTAGGTGGTCTTACAAAGTTGAATCAACTAAATGAATCAATAATAGGCTTTTTCACAGCAGACACTTTGACTTGTAGAAGAAGTCAATTAAACCATAGCAGCATGACAGTGAGACAATACACACAATACCAGGACCTTAAATGAAACAGCTACATGGAATTCAGCCGTCATTATTTTTTATTATTTACACCTGTGATTTTCCTACCGTGACATGTAAAATGTGTTCTGTGAAAAAAGCCTATTATTTTACATTTTCATGATTATTTTAGCTACTATGTTGTTCATATGACTATTATATCGTTTTAATAAAATAGTCATAAGTCAGTAAGAATATTTTTCTTTATAGCTGCATTATTTTTTATTATTTTTTGGGTGCCTTGGGGCCAGAAGTCCACAATAAACTGAGAAGGCACATACATCAAATATCATCACCTTTTGAAAATGTTATGGACAGTGTGCTGACAGAAAAAAATCATATTTACACATCCAACCAACACATAATATCACCATTAGCTTAATTTGTTAATGTGTTTGGCCACCTGATGGATGTAGTCCAATATTCTGTCTCCTTTAGCTAATTATAGTCTCCACCAACTCCAGAGACAATCTGAATGTTACTACAGGTTTGACTTTTGGCACAAAATACCTTCTAACTTTGTCTGTCAGCCAATTGGTGTTTGGCAAGTAGCATACAGTTGTTTCATCAGAGCTTTTTTATGTTTACCTGCTGCTGGGGACACCATACAATCTACTGTATTTGTGGGATATAAAACCAAAACAATGACCCAAAAGAGGCAAGAGGCTCGAGATCACAAGTTAGTTGTTTCGTTATCTTGAGAAAACAAGCGTTGTTATTTCGAGGTCACAGGATAATCAATGCATGTCATTCCTCCATGCATTAACCATTATGTTGAACCAATGCTACATCTATAATAGTGCACTCATAATAGTTATTACACAATTGCTGTCACAAAAGAGAAATCATGGAAGAAGTCTGAAGAGATGCACTCGGCGGTGGCACATCTCACTACTACACTGTCCTATAGCTAGAAGTCAGACTACAGAGCAGAATCTCTGATACTAAAAAAATACTTAGACTGATGTGTGTCTCCATGAAAAGATAATAAGTGTTTCCCCTATATTCATTTAGCAACGCCGCTGCTAAAATTTCAGACAATCATTAATATAAACGAGCGACTCATGATTTTCACTCGCACACTGTGCGAGCACAATAACACCCTACGTTATTGTGGATTTAGTCATCCTCCCTCTCTTCGTTCTTCAAAGGACGTCTACGTGAAAGGTACAAGAGTAGCGTAGCTCCGTTAAGGAATAAGGCAGTGCGTGTGTGTAAGTGTGTGTAAATGTGCGTGTGTAGTTGTGCGAGCGCAGAGGGTGAGCGGCAGAAACATGACATGAACGTGAGCGGAGCAGAGGAAAAGTTTAGCAATTAGTTGTCAATCTGACAGTAAATGTACAGTACAGGCTGTTTGTCAGTTCATAAATGCTGCATCTCCTCCAGATAAAGAAAGTACTCACCTATCGAAGGGGGTTAGCCCCGGAGTTAGCAACTACGCGTTAGCTTAACTTGACCTGGCTCACTGAAGGTGGACTGACTTTTAAGGTGGAATTTTAGTGTCAATCTTAGCCGCTGTTTAACAGAGAACAGAGAAATGTCTGGTTGATGAGTCTCTGTCTTGAGTTTTTCATATGCCCCCCTCAACATCCCCCCGCTCCAACGCTGTCAACCTAGGGGAAACACTGTATGTATTGTTATATTTTCATTAGGTTTATTATTATTGATATGAAAGTGTTAGTGGTATAAACTTGACCATCATGATAGCCAATGGAGTACACTATGCAGTGAATGGTTATGGTTATGCTGATTTATTTAATATCCTGAGGTTTTGAATTATTGTTCACATGAAATGGATAACTCATTCATGCATTCTCACTTATGTTGTCAAGTAAACATAGCATATCCATGTGGCTTGAAAATGAAGAATACATAGTTTTCAACATCCGAGAAAATATGACCTCTCAACCTGGTGGTCCTGGTGGATGAAGGGTCTATTAGCAAGCTCGTTTTCTCGAGATAACGAGATAAATAACTCGTGATGTTGAGATAACGGCATTTAAAAAATAATTGTAAGCACGGCCGTCTCGTCTTCCGTACTTTTAGCTAAGTTAATGCCATAATAAATTACTGTTTTAGATAACTTTTCTTTGAACTGTAGCCTATGTAAGCACATTATCTTTAAATACATTTGGAAAATAAAGACGATTCAGATTTCCTTTTTGATCTTCCTTCGTAAATTAACGTTGCTGGCTCTGATTTTATAGCAAATTATCTTTAAAACTAGTGTTGTATAAATTAGGCCCAATAATCACATTGTAGTAGTTTATTTTGTTTTTTTCATGAGCATCAAGCCAACCCAACTCAACTGACCCCAACCAAAGCCTACTATGTTATCGTTGTAGGACAAAATGTATATATTTTGTGGGCTACAGTTTAGCTACTTACCAACCAACGGTAGCTAACCAATGAATGTGTTTTGTTTTATTTTTGGGTGATGTTTTTTTTTATGTCTGTTGGTCCTGACTTTGCCCTGTTTCATCCAGAAGGGGGCAGATAAAACAGAAATTACACTATTCAAACCATACTAAAAAAGTAACTGCTTGACCTTGGTCGTTAAACGATGAGAAGTACATCATTTATATATCATGTGAACTAGTTAAAACACTTAAGTCCCCACCAACCAAACTGCAGGGACGCACGACAGTTGACGCATTCGTTTTTGGCGGAGCGCGCGCACACACGCACACTGCTGCGAATGACCAGAGAAGAGCCCGCGAGGACGTAACTTAGCGTAGTCGGGCCATCAAAACGTAACGATATATAGCGAGAGAGAGGTTTTTCCTGAGGGATTTTAAAGCTGGTCGGCTCGCTAGCTGACGGCAAATTAGGCATGGACGACAAGTCATTCACCAAGGAGTTGGACGGATGGATTGAACAACTGAATGAGTGCAAACAGCTATCAGAAAATCAGGTCAAAGTACTCTGCGAAAAGGTAAGCTCTGCGCCAGGAGGGCAGGCGAGCTATTAGTGTACCCATCACCCGCTCTCTAACGTTAGGATGCAGCTAGCAGAGCGTTACATGTTATGTCGCATGGTTTGTCGGGATCAGTACATGTATTTGCTGCACTAACGTCAGCCAATGCATGTGTGGCCTTGCTTTGGAGCACACCATTTGGCTGCAGCTGCACGCAGTACATTGCTAAAAGGGAAACCACTCGCCAAGAAGATGGAGGGGGATGCCTGAGAATATGTTTTCCCTAGCTACGCCCACCCTTGGTACCTCTTCAGCACTAGAGTGCACCGGCACATCAACAGCATGTAATAATCAAGTATCCTCCACAATCTGAAACTGGATAAATATTCAGTGTTTGGCTCTGACAGACTTGTTTACAACACATGTTCATTGTGCGCTCCTACACTGCACCACACTGTGTTACCTGTTTACCAGCCTCATCCTGTGTTTTTTTTTTTGTTTTTTTTTGGTACCCCTCCCTCTAAGGCTAAGGAGATCCTGACGAAGGAATCCAATGTGCAGGAGGTGAGATGTCCGGTGACCGTCTGTGGAGATGTTCATGGTCAGTTTCATGACCTAATGGAGCTGTTTAAGATAGGTGGGAAGTCTCCAGACACCAACTACCTCTTCATGGGAGATTATGTTGACAGAGGCTACTACTCTGTGGAGACAGTTACGCTCCTGGTTTCTCTTAAGGTAAAAAAAACTGATGCTTTAATATTAATCTAGATGCCAAGGAAATTTCAGATACAGATTTGGAGCGGGGCATGTGGTTTGTAAATTCATTTTTCTTTGCAGGTGAGGTTTCGTGAGCGAATCACAATTCTCAGAGGGAACCACGAGAGCAGACAGATCACACAAGTGTACGGCTTTTACGACGAGTGCTTGAGGAAATATGGAAATGCCAATGTTTGGAAGTACTTCACAGATCTGTTTGACTATCTGCCCCTCACTGCACTGGTAGATAACCAGGTGAGACGATGTAGTACATTGTGTGATGTGCCATGTGAAGCACAGATACATGTGATTTATTTTCTCTTTCTTTTTGTTCAGATTTTCTGCCTACATGGAGGGTTGTCCCCTTCAATAGACACCCTGGAACACATCAGAGCGCTGGATCGCTTACAGGAGGTTCCTCATGAGGTAGACTTTACTGTCAAAGTATGCAAATGTTTACAGATTTCTATTAAGGATTATGTACCAGCAATGGTGCTCCAACTTTTGCCAACTCTTTACAACATAACTTATCCTGCTAAGCTTGCACATTCTGCAGATTTCCATATTCCATCCTAAAATCTGTAATTTTACAATATGTGACATTTTCTCATACTGTAAACTTCTGTATATATATGTAGATTTTAAGCGTAACAACACTGCTTTCCTGCATGTTTCAGGGTCCAATGTGTGACTTGTTGTGGTCAGACCCAGATGACCGTGGTGGTTGGGGCATCTCCCCCCGTGGTGCTGGTTACACCTTCGGGCAGGACATCTCTGAGACTTTCAATCATGCAAACGGCCTAACTTTGGTCTCAAGAGCCCACCAGCTGGTGATGGAGGTACCTGCTGAAAGCAGAACTTTTTTTTTTTTTTAGATACAGCTACTACAGTACATAACATGTTGCAAATTTAAAAGAGTTAACAAATCTTGTCATTTAGGGCTATAATTGGTGCCATGACCGAAATGTAGTGACGATCTTCAGCGCACCAAACTATTGTTATCGTTGTGGAAACCAGGCAGCAATCATGGAGCTTGATGACACATTGAAATACTCCTTGTAAGTAATCTTTTAAAATATGAATTACATTGTGTTTGGCACATACATATAGTATTCTACAGCTCTCTTCACATACAACATATTTTTTACTTCTTCATCCTAAAATTTTATTTATATATTTATACCACCTATCTTTTGTGGTAGTTCTATTTTTCTCCCTTTGTATAGACACTTTTTTTTCTCTTACCTTACATTTTTGATTGTTATTGTACCACTACACCAAGACAAATTCCTTGTATGTGAAAACTTACTTGGCAATAAATCTGAATCTGATTCTTAAAGACAATTTCTTGTTTATTTCTATTAAGGACATTTGTCCTTAAATTCAATTCATGCTGATAAAAAAATAAAAAACAGATAAAAAAATTTGAAAATCCAAGTTGATGTGTAGTCCTTTTCTCTCTTCATTTCAGCCTACAGTTTGACCCTGCACCACGCAGAGGGGAGCCCCACGTGACGCGGCGTACTCCCGACTATTTCCTGTAAAGATCTCCACACGTGGGAGGGTGTTGAGCGGAGCTGGTGAGGATGGCAACAGGCCGCACAGAGGCTTGAGAAAAGAAGCATTCATAACCCCATGGACCAAAAAAATGTGTGCCATAATCACAATGAAATGGAAACTATATTAACTAGCTAATACCACCACCCTTACAACCTTTTTCTCTCTGTGCATGATGTTTTTATTGCTAGAAATGATTGCTACTATGAACAATACCTTCACAAATACCTGCTGGTTTGTCAGGAAAAATGAATGAACTAATGCTGAGAGTAACAACTAAATGTAAGTGATCTTTGTGATAGGGCATCAATGATGACCAGAGTGTGTTGCTATATACAGTATATAAGCTGCATCTTTCACTTGGCATGGCCTCAAATCAAAGGTTGCAGTAAATACAATGTGAACTTATTTTCTTTTTGTAACTAAAGCGCAACAACAGTTTATTTTGTGAAGTGAGATGATTAGGGTTAGATGTCGGGAATGTTCTCTTTGCACTTTTGTATTTGATTTTTATCACATGGCACTGACAGACTGCGTTGTTTTTTATACCCTGTTACAGTGTAAGTAGCTCTCTTTTTGCTCTGCTGTCTCTACTGGGAGTTAATGTTATTAATTTAAGTAGGCAATATTGGTACAAATGACATCAGTGGTAAAAGTAACTTGCTGTTTTGCAGCCACAACTATACAAAATAAAGTCTGAAGTTGCTTCGTCATTTATTTCTAACAGGTACATTTTTTTTAGCTTTACTGGCCACAGCTCTCACCAGTCACCACTAGATGGAAACAGACACCCAAAAAATCTGATGAGAACTGATGAAATAATCTGCATGGTGATAATCAGCCTTACTATGAATGTGTGCAGGTAACAAGGGAATTAAATTTCTGTATCAGTTTATTTTCATTACAGTCATATATTTATGATTTGAACCATGAAGGGACGAACAGCTGGTCTGCAGCTGCCATTCAAGCCATGACTAATTATGTATTTCATTTAGTTTTGGGGTTTCTTTTTGGAAATGTTGACAAGCACAAAATATAGTGAACATGTACTTAGACTAATATTTCCTTTTAAAAAAAATACAATAAAGACTATATCCATTCACCTGAACATAGAGTACATTCACCTAGATGAGCAGAGATTTAAAAAATATGAATGAGGTCAAATTTAGCCATTCTCAATGTCATTATGTGTATGCACATATATATATATGTGTGTGTGTATTCATATATGCATATATATATATATGTGTGTTTATGCATACATGCTAGCATTGATCTACCAGGTAAATACATAGTAAATACAATATACATACATAGTAGGCATTTACCCAAAAACATTTTAAACATTTGGAGTGGCATGTGGAGAGAAACAGCCTTTATCCAAGACTTTATCCAAGCTCTGTTGTGAATACAAACTGACAAAAATTAATAATGATAAATATAGAAATAATGAAAGTAATTGGTACAGAACAGACAGATACAATTATAAGAATAAGAGGAAAAAAATATAAGAAAGAAAAAATAAATATGTAAATCTAAGCAGTTCTATTAGTTAAACTATATATACTGTGGTCTACGTGATTAATATCCTGAAGTGGAGTAAAAGCAGCTATAAGTTTACCTCAATATGTCAAAACCGGATCCCAGATGCAGAGGAATTTGTCCCTGGATCCCCTTGTGTGTTGTTTTTAATTTTGTTATTTATTTTAGTTTCTCCCATGAACCAAATATAATTGAATAAAACAGTTACATTAAATAATTGCTTTTTAATTATCTCGTTTTAAGGGTCACCTTCTTCTGAACTACACACTCGTATTATCTGATAACGTCAGGCTGTTGTTTTACTAGTTTTAACATTATATATTAATGATTTACTGCCTGTGCATCAAGTCAGCGAAAATGTCATTAACGGATGTGCTGCTCAGCGCGCGTGCGAAAATAAAGTTGAAAGTGAATTCGTCACCTCAGATGTTTACGTTAAATTCAATTGATTTATAGAAGAATATGACATCATTTTGTATTGTCTGAACTTTTTCCTGTCGGTTACTGATCGATGCAACTACACTGTTGTTCAGCGACTCCCTGTTTTTGAGGCAGGACTTTTAGTTTCTTAGTGAGATTCCTTCCACTGGGGGATGTGGTCTGTGTGAGTATATGTGTGAGTGAATGCGTGTGTGTGAGTGACTGAGTGTGTGTGCGTGTGTGTGTGTGCTCACTAGCTGTGCTGACGCTGCTGCATGTAAAATTAGCTGGCTGCAGCCTTTCAGGGACACCTCTTGCGGACCGCCGGAGCCCACAGTGCAGTAAGTAACCTCTCCGCATCTTTTAATGACACACAAAGATGTCGAAATTCAAAAACACCAGCGTGCACGTTTCGTCTCTAATCGGGGGGGACGGGGGTGTGGGGTGGGGTGGGGTGGGGGGGAGAGAGTCTGTCATTTAGACGCGAGAGTCTCCTTTGAGAAGCCCCGCTGGATGTGGGGATGTGGCAGGCTGATACTAGTTGAGTCTGGGGGCGCACAGCTGGACAATTATCGGGCTGGACAGATGTTGCACCTAATTAGCCGTTTGACAAGGATGATATTTGGATTATTATTGTTTGGTGGATGCTTTTCACCGCTGTGCTCAGCTGCAGGAGCACCTTCCCAGTCCAGATTTGACTGGTCTACGTCGGGTTGAACAATTAACCACAGCATGTTTACCCTCCCGACCACTGAGAGAAAGCAGCTTCTCTCAGTGTCATAGATGTCGGATGTATATGAAACGAGGGCTTATATGAAATCAGCCTCCAGATGCTGCTCGTAAGCGATATCTTTGTTTGTGAGGAGTTGCTGTGAATTGCAGGTTAATGTGTAGCCACGCAGGCCGCCTTTGATTGGCTGAGAGTGAGGGCAGAACCAGCTGAGGGGTTTATAGATCAAAGGCCGTGTCAGTCCAAAGTTCAGTCGTCTGATATAACCTTTATTAGTAATTTAGCATCGATTAAAGCTGTTAACATGGCTTTGACTGCAGCTGCCTCCTGTACAAATCATACCCACTGTGTGTTTCAGTGTTTTGCTGGATAAGCTGTAGTGAAAGGGGTGTTTTGTTGCCATCTCGTGAGAATCCCATGGAGTTTAATTCAATTTAAAGAGACAGCACGCCTCATGCACTTATACAGCCGCCAGCAAAAACAAAGAGAGAGAGAGAGAGAGTTTTCTGTTTTGTTGTCAATCCAGCAGCCATCTTTGGTGCAGTTTCAGGTGGAGGTTTATCATGCTGCTGCGAATCCTTGTATAGCCTTGATTTACTTTGGCTGTGCTCGGTCCTCTTAGAGGCACAAATGGTTAAAAACCAGATCAGACTGGGTTGCATGGACCCACACACACACACACACTGTCCTTCACTGGGGAGAATGAGCATGCATGCACACATCCACAAAGCATGTTTTTGACAGTGCAGTGTCAGTGCAGGCCAGTTTTATCTGGTTGCAGATTGTGAAATCATAAATGCATAAACATTTAATGAAATACTCACTAGAGGTGATAAGAAGCCCAAATATTGCATAACCTCCTGTGCTTTGCTCACTGTACCCTTATATGATTTGTAATTTATTGATAAAAAATTAATGATTTGTTTGGCCGTTTGCAGTCCTTCACATGCAGAGGGCTTCGTCACTTTCCAAGAGCTGCTTTTCAGCCATAGTTTGGGGGTTGGTGTGTGCCCATAATAGAGCTTTGCAATTTAGCGCTTCACAACCCTTGTGTCAGGTCAGCCATTGCCATAGCAACATTATGCTGAATTAGCAGCATGGCAATCCAGAAAGGAGCTCTTTTTTTCACAAGTCCTCCTTCTCTGACTTGTGTCTGCAAAAGAAAACAAGGACTGAGAGGCTGCACAGCGCTGGAATTCAGGAACAATATGAGTCACTATTAGCGTAACACAGTGTAGTTATGAAACACTTTAGTTCACTGGAGTTCCAGTGTTTCGTGCATTGAGAAACCTCTGATATGATTTTTTATAACATTTCCTTTTCACCAGATAAATATGGCAGCAGAGCTATCCACTTCCATAAACATCAAGGAGCCCCGGTGGGACCAGAGCACATTTGTGGGCCGAGCTAAACATTTCTTCACTGTCACAGACCCCAGAAACATCCTCCTCACCAACGAACAACTAGCACACGCGCACAAAATCATCACCGACTACAGGTGAGCCAGGCTAGAGCTACAAGGACAGATGTATCAGTAGAAGTCCACTTAGAGCCGCTGTTAGGAGGATTTCTGTCTTTACTGTCTCTCAGGCAAGGTATAGTCTCTCCGGGGTTGACGGAGGACGAACTGTGGAGAGCCAAGTATGTTTTCGACTCAGCTTTCCATCCCGATACTGGGGAGAAGATGATCCTCATTGGCCGCATGTCAGCGCAGGTTCCAATGAACATGACGATCACTGGATGCATGATGACCTTTTACAAGTAAGAACTTGTAGGAGTCTTATATCAGACTATAAAACTGTGACTCTAATTCCCACTACTACTACTACTAAAAATACGCTACTGCTTCTAAAGCTAGTACAACTACTACCCCTACTACTAATATAGATATAAATATTGTGCATTTATATATATATATATATTACTGGAGCACATTTGTTTAGAAGAAAATTTAGTTTAATCCCAGTAATTTAAATCTTTCAAACTCTTTCTAAAGAAGTCAAATTTCAAAGTTTGCAAATTGAAACCAGAAAATCTAAACTTTAGCTGGAAAATAAAGCTGCTAGAATGAAATCTGCATCTTTACACTTTCCTCAACACAAACTGCACTGTTTGCAATCTTGCAGGACAACTCCGGCTGTGTTGTTCTGGCAGTGGATCAATCAGTCCTTCAATGCAATAGTCAATTACACCAACAGGAGCGGTGATGCTCCAATCACAGTCAGGTAAGAGACGGACGTTTTTTTGCCACTGACACCAGCTCATATTAACCCTTTTTCATTCAACACTGTTTGTGTGGACTGCTGATGTGATCGATGACTCTTCTGTTTGCAGTCAGCTTGGCACAGCTTATGTGTCTGCCACCACGGGGGCAGTTGCCACCGCTCTAGGACTAAATGCACTAACAAAGGTATCAGTTCATCTAACCCCATTCTACATCTCATTTTAATGTATTGACCTCAGACGATGGCGTCAGCCATGCACATATAGTCTCTTTGTCATAGAAGAGCCATATTATGCACAGGGTCATGCTCTGTAATCGGCATGTTGTCCCGCCAGCTATTAATAAACGCTGATTTATAGTAGAAAAGCATAATGCATATACACAATATCAGAAATATAACCTGCAATAACCCGCAGTCCTTCACTAGTGTGAAAGGTTTGCGCCAAGCAGAATAATGTGATGTGATTCTGTTTCATTTCCTTCCTTCCTATTTTTGTGCCTCCTTTCTTCTGCTGCAGCACATCTCACCCCTGATTGGACGGTTCGTTCCGTTTGCTGCTGTAGCCGCTGCTAACTGTATCAACATCCCACTGATGAGACAAAGGTAAGGAGAGTGCATGATGACATACATGATCGGAAATGTCACTGATATCAAAGATTGTAAGGTCTTTTCTCTGAGTAGGCTAAATCCTCTTCGCTCCCTCCTGTCCTCAGAGAACTTCAACACGGCATTCCCGTAACAGACGAGAATGACAACAGGTTAGGAGAGTCGACGAAAGCCGCACAGCAGGCCATCTCTCAGGTCGTGGTCTCCAGAATCCTCATGGCTTCTCCAGGAATGGGTATGAATATCTTTGTATCATCAGTCAGCTGTTGGCATCATTTAATTGACAGTTTTAACTGAAAATGCATGACGTAATAATATTTTAATTGTGTCTTTTCAGCTATTCCCCCGTTTTTAATGAACCATTTGGAAAAGAAGGCCTTTCTGAGGGTAGGCATGTTTCTGATTTAGTTTCATTCTTTGAGACACAAACTCACAAAAGAGGAACGCATTTGCTCCTCGACATCAACTTCATCATCACTGACTTCAAATACCGTGAAGGTTTAAGCTAAACTGTGGGAACTCGGTGTCCCACTCTGCCTCTGCCACTCGGTTTCCTTTTAGTAATCACACATCAGAGCAATGAAAAGCACCGAGGACATGAGGCCACTCTAGTATGGGAATTCACCACTGCTTTTGTGCCCCTCATTCGTTTTTCTGCCTGGTCTTTTCAGAAGTTCCCATGGATGAGTGCACCTATTCAAGTCAGCCTGGTGGGATTCTGGTGAGTCGTCAGAGATGGTCCACCTGATAAGCCACCATGTGTAATTCCTTTGAAAGTACAACCTAATTTCTTACAACATGGATATGAAACCCAGTAATCTTAATGTTTTTTATATCGCTTTAAATGTTGTTAAAAGTTATAGTCAAGTTCTCTTGTCAAATCTCACTGTAAATAGAGTTCAGAAACCTAATCTGTGGCCCAGGCATTCATATTATATTTAGGATAAACTGCTAGTTGAGGTCAGAAGGCTGATTTTTACCATCTTGACCAATATATCCTGCACTGAGTTTCACTGCTTCCTGGCTTCACTTAACCTCCTCTGACCTCAGGATGAGCAATTACACTCATGTGTAACATGCCTTTAGTTCAGCTCAGATGACGTGACAGTGATCAGCAGCACATCCTGTAAACTAGCGCACACACACGCACACACAAACACACTTTATAGACGTGTCTTGTCAAATAATTTGAGACACATGCCACAAATTTTAAAGCTTGTAGACAGGAAACAACCACCTCGCTCCGACCACTAAATTCACCCTTCGTCATGTTCATTGGATATCTTTTTAGCCACACTAACGGTGTGGCTCAGCAATCAGTCGGTCAACCACTTTTGTCCAGACTGAAGTCTCTCAGAAACTATTTTAATGGTTTGCCATAACTTAGCACATGAACCCATCTTTTAATATTTGTGCAAAAACACCCTCTAAAGTTCAGCTGGAATATGAGGCTTCAGCAAAAAAATTTGAACTTTTCCTTTAAATCAGCGGTTCTCAAACTTTTTCACGTCAAGGACCCCTAAACTGACATAAATTAGACCACAAATCCCCATTTGATAAGATTTAGCTTTTAGATGTTTTTTGTTACAGAAATTGTATGAAACTCATGACCAAAACAGTCATACATTCAGTCATTGTGTTACTTATGGATGGAAACTATAGTGAAAATAAATGATTCCCCTTTTTGCTGGGGACCCCCTGGAACCCCCTCAAGGACCCCTGGGAGTCCCCAGATGCCACTTTGAGAACCACTGCTTTATATGTCCCTGGAGGATGAATCCTAATGACTTTGGGGATCCCCTTACTGTTCCTCTAGCACCACCATGAGGTGGACATCTTTGTGGTTTAGTCACATGTGTCGACAACTGGATCACCCTGAAATTCAGTACAAGCTCTCACGTCTCCTTTACAACCCCTCTGAATTTTTCTCGTATTATCATCAAGTCAAAACCTTAATTTGTCCAATACTTGAGTTTAAACTAATGACATTCACATCAGCCTCAGTTGTACTGTCAAAGTGCTAATTAGCTCTTTAGTGCTAAGTAGCTAATGTTAGCATGCTAAACTATGATGATTAACATGGTTAACATTATACCTGATAAACATCAGCATGTTAGCATTATCATTGTGATGTTAGCGTTTAGCTCAAAGCACTGATGTGAAGCAGACAGCCGCTGGTGTGCCTGCAGACTGTCTTTTTTGACAGGTGACGTCAGAACAGGAAGCTCTGGACTGTATGTGTGCATGTTTCATCGGTCTGTTTTTATTTTCAGCCTTGTGTTTGCCACCCCACTGTGCTGTGCGTTGTTCCCTCAGAAGAGGTGAGTGAAAGGTTTAAACTTGATTGTGAGGAAAAAGTTTTAATTATGCAGATTCTCCGTTGCATAATACAACTTAATGTGTTTGACGCATTAACCCCTGCATTTCTCCCCCCCCCGTCATCCAGCTCTATGTCAGTCAGCGGCTTGGAGCCGGAGCTGCAGGAGAAGATCCGGGCCAACCACCCAGGAGTTGAGAGGGTGTACTTCAACAAAGGGCTATGAGTGTGCAGCCCCCTCATCCAAACACTGCCATAACACAGCTGCAGGCTCAGTCCTCGCCTCTCTGCCAGCCCTCCTCATTCAGTGTGCCAAAGTTAAGTTTGTGTCTCCTCATTTCCACCATTCAGATGGATGTCTGAGGACTCCCTCTCTCAGTCAGTCTCTTTGTAATGAGATGTTTGCTTTTGTCAATGTGATTGTTGATTTTATTGTTAACTGCTTGAGAAGATTTTCTCCCCGAGTGGGCTGGATGAAAAGTATGTTTTACCATGACAGATATAGTGGCCCGTGTAAGACCGATTTAAATGGACATTTTACTTTCTGTACAGTATTTTCTTTTGTAAAGTTGGTGACTTGTTGATCGTATGTCGCCGCCAAACCATTTTCACACTCTCCTACCTAAGGTTGGCAGGCAGTTGATGATAATAATCAGATTTTGACCATTGATTAGTCAAAGACCTCTGCAATTCATGCATTTGCCAAAATCTGTACTCAGATTTTTTTTTTTTTTTTTTAGACCTCTCAACGATTGCAACCTCCTACTCTCAACAGTGTTATTTTAAAGAATGACATTCACTTTTCTTCACTTTAATTCAGTTCGTTTTGCCAAATGAGTGACATTCAACAATCTGAACACAATTTTCCAGGGATCCACCCTATAAAATGTGATGCTATGAAGGTGGCAGCCATTGACGGGCCAACACGGTGCTATTTGATGTCTTAATAATCAGTGTTTATCACAGTATTTATTCTGCTTGCCAAACATGCATGAACAAACCACTCCGCATATGAGCATCATGGTATTTAACTATGGGGCCTCTGCTTCAAAGAAAAATTCAGGAGAGCTGAACAGTGGTGACAAACAGTGTTGTTGTCAATCTTTTCAGCAAAACACGCCGCTTCCATAATCCCCAGTCCAGGATTTTGTGATTTCAGTATTCCACCAAAATTGAATTCATTCATTCATGCCTTACACAGACCTATTTTTTTATGTGACTCACTCTGTCTTCTGTACCTTTATGCCGCATCCTAAGAGGTTTGATTTTTACCGCACATTTTAGATTTATGTTGTAGTTTTATCAATTGTTTTCCAACTGTTATCGTACATTTTTATATTCATTTGGAGCATATGTTCGATATAGATGTGAAGTTTTGGGGAAAAAAAATGCCAAATATGCTCTCAAGATCATATTTTTCAAGGCAAGGATGAAGATATATCGAAGGATCCATCTGTCCTATTTATGTTTAAACTCTAACTTTAGTCATTAACATTGCAAAGTGAAACATTTCAAAATCACAGTAAACGTAACCACTTTGATCTCAGCCTGATGAGTTTGAGAAATGTGGAAGTTCCCAGCTAAAAGCTTGAATCAGCAACAAACATCCTGCTTAGAGTTTCACTACAGTATTTCATTGTGAAAGTGAGAAACATGTGCACTGTAATAAGCACATACAGTTACATCAGCACACACTATCTCAGCTCTGGCCTGGTGAGCTGATTAAAGCAGGTGAAAAATCATGGACACCTTGTCAGTCTGATGTTCAAACTTTTGTTCTGTACTCGTGCTGCAGCGTCAGTATTCACATGATGATGCCAGTATTAGTGTGTCTGGACACAGTTGGCGTGTGTGTGTGTGTGGGCCTGACGGTTGTTGTGGTGTATAAGACCGATGGCCTGTCTGTGCCACATTAACAGCGACTGTATGAAGTTGGGGTTGTAGGCTGATCTCGTATCAGAGAGACCGGACAGCGAAATCATTGGCCAACTTTAAAATCAGGGATCAGAGGGAAAAAGATGGACTTGAAGCCACAAAATGTTTTAGCAAGTTGTTTGACCAACCTCGCCTCATTTTGAAACTTTAAAAAAAATCATGTATTTTTAAGGACCCAGTGTGTGTTGAAACCATTTGGTCCGATTAATGCATATGTTTACATTTGAAATTTAAATACATGAAAATGCTTGTGAACATTGATTTGATGACATTGCATCTTTTGCTCATCATGGTGTGTGATTTCCGTAAGGTGTTTAATGTTTAATATACTGTAAATCTACTAACATATATTGCTGTATAAGTAAGTTTATTTTAGATTGTCAGTGTTTCCAGAGCGAGTCGGAGCCGTTTCCCCCCCCCCTTGCTGGTTTGAAGTGAAGTTTGTTATTCTAGTGCTAAAGGTAACTGAATGTAGCATTTTCCAATTACAGCTGTTTTCGGTGTGTTAGTCCAGAAAAGCACAATGTTGTAACAGATTTCAAATGCTGCACATTTTTAAAAACCTGCTCAGTTTCCGGTCCACAACGCTTTTCAGTACATCTTTGATCAGCGAGGGAGAGACTGATGATAAATATTAAACTTGCCCTCTGGTAGACATTATTTCTGAGTGTCCTTTAACCTTTAACTGCATCTAACTAGACCTGATTCCTCTTTAATGTGTTCAAAAATGTAAAAAATTAACTCCTTAATAACATGTTCACAAGCTTCAATCTACCAAATCAAAATCAATGTCACTACAGCCAAAGCGATACAAATCGACTTAAAGGGGAATAAGTCATTTACAGTTTGCATTAATTGAAATGAATATTTTTAAGAAAAAGAATATTATGACAAATGGTATTTGATTGTTTTGCAGTACACTGGGGTGATGTAATGTTTAGACTAACTGGATGAAATAAAGATGATGAAATATTGTATGTGGTGTTGGTTGATGTTGACGGCTCCACAGCGCCATCTTCTGGTTTAAACCGGACACAGCAGGGTGACGTTACAAAAGCGTTTTAATCCAAGGCACATAATGTTCATAAGAACGATGACGGACAGCAAACATGGACTTGCTTAATTTGACTGCACATAGATCTGAAGCGCTTAAGGACATCATTACAAAGTAACACACAAACAACTGATTGGCATAATTGTGCTCAGCAAGTTTTCACAACCTTAGAACATAATGCATCATGAGAAAGCGGCAGGACAAACTGATAACTCAAAATCAGTGGAAAAAACAATCTATTAGGAGTAGCTGGAGTTACGCAAAAAGTAAAAAGAAAATCTTTGTAATATTTTACAGGAGAAACAATAAAGCACAGACAGTATAACAGTAGCTGTCCATGACTGTGAGATGCAATTAGTGTGAAACTTCAACAATGTGATTTTATTTAACAATCTATTTAAATCATCAACATTTGTTTTCTCAGTAACTTGTTTGGTGAAACTGTCGGGACTCAGCTGTGTTTAGTCTGCTGTTCCTGTTCCCCTGGGTTTAAAGATGTTTCTTTGATCGAGTGCAGTAATGTGAATCATATGGAAAAGTTGAGAAATGAACAAAAGAGGTTGAGCATCCATGATTTAAATTCTTAGAATCAGAAAGAAGCTTTGAAACAGTAACACCATCTTGCTTGTTGTGGTGACATAAGAAACACAAATGAATTCACAATTTGGCCTTTTCACAGCAAACTGCATCGCAACACAAAACATCTCTTTGCGATAAGCAAATAAAGTAATCCAAGAACAGTGTCCTTCATGTAACAACTTCTGTTTAACAGTAAATAGTGTTCACATTCATTGACAGACATCTCACTTCATTAACCAAAGAACCAGAGGGGTCGACACAATTATAGAGTTTATAGGCCACTTTGAGAAACTTGTGACCAAACTCTTCTACAGTTGGCATCAGTCAGTTTTCTTCAGGTCTCTGCTTTAAGTCCTTGACCTTATCTCTGTTGACACTTTTGAACATTATGTCCAAGGTGACCTCTGTACAGTGCTATCTTTGGAATGTGTTGGACTTTGCCAAGGTGGCGATTTCAATTGGCACTTGGGTAACGCTGACATAGACAACTCACTCCATTAGCATTCTGCACGTTTTGCAGCAAGTTACAAGACTTCTTGGATTGATTCAGTTTTTTTTTTAAGCCTTCCTTTGTTCAGTAATCACACATTTTGGGAGAAAAAATGCAAACTGGCATTTGGATTCAACAATTTCAGTTTTCACATAGGATATAATGAAAATGAGATAAATAAGGGTAATATAAATACTCTGAAATAGAATTATACAACAATGTTATTATAATTTTCCATAGAAGGAAAATTAGTTAAAATATAACTCTGTAGTGTCCACTCCTACATGGGGCACCACTGTTAAAATGTCTTTGGATATATGTTAAAGATTGTACTGGCAGATGATCACAGTGGCGGAGTTGATCATTACTCTGCTTCCTGGTTGTGGACATCTGCTTCAAGGCTCTGCAGATGCTGAAGACGCCCCCTGCACACTCAAGAGTGTCAGAGGATCAAAGTGTTAAAGGTTTGGTCGGAGAGTGTGCCCGAGGGCAGTGACCTAAACAAAAGAAAGTCAGCTACTGAAGGAGAGGAAGTCACCCCAGCATGCTCTGAAGTGCATGTGATCAGCTAAAAGAAAACAGGGGGCATATAAGCTCTCTTCAAGTTGACAGAGCGGCCCCCCCGAGGGCACCTACAGCAGATGGATGGGCCATTATCCAATGTAACCCTTTCAAGCTTAGTGTAGCCCACCCTTGAATAAATGCAGTTAGTCTACTTCAGCATAAAAAAGCCTTTGCTGGCCCATGTGAGCGTTACATATTCTCTTCTCAGCAAAACTCCTCCTCACACGGCGCCTCCCCCACCAGCAGCGAGTGTTTGTCGGGCTCGCTGAGCACCAAGCTGTTGAGCGAGTGCTTGTCAGATCGCAGGGAGTTGATCGAGGCGCGGCTGTAGTTGACGATGCGGTCCAGCAGGCTGAGTTTAGGGGAGGGTCGACGTAGCTCGCCCATGCCGATGTGGACGCTGACGTTGGACAAGCTGCCCTGCTGCCTTCTGTTACCCAGCCGGGCCTCCAACTTCTCAGCACTGGGCTTAGTGTAACTAGACAAAAATATAGGGGGGAGAAAGAGAGACGTAAATGTGTTGTTTTGTTTTGTTTTTTTACATATAAATACACTCAAAAGGCAGAAAAACAAAGCATACAGATAAGAAGTGACATTTACTAACATCAAACAGCTCATTACCATTTGAGTAGAAGTGAAGACAAAACCACAGAGACAGATGACAACGCCATCGCAGCAGAGCCCATCCACGGCTGTAACACCAGACCAATGGGGAGGAATACACCTGAGGACAAACACGGCTCAGATTATTGTTACGGTCTAGGTTGTCAATGTGATGATATAATTCCTTATTATATATTTTTGGGGGCATTTTATGTCTTTATTATAGCGACAGTAGAGATGACAGAAACAAGGGGAGAGAAAGAGATGGAGAACAACACGCAACAAACGTCCACTGTCGGGTGTTGCTGTTATGTGGCAAACATCTTAACCAGTAGGCTGCCGATTTTATCATTTCAATAAATCTTGTAGGTGGTCGCCTACCTGCTGCAATAGGAATGCCAACCAGGTTGTAGATCAGAGCAAAGACAAAGTTAATCCTGATCCTCTTGACGGTCTTTTTGGAGAGGTCGATGCTGCCCACCACATCCAGCAGGTCATTCTACAGACAAGACAAGAAATGCTATGAAAAGGCCAGTAATGTTACTTTAACTATGTCTCCTCTGCAGAATGGTTAACAGTTCAATATTTGAAAACAGAGGAAAATAAAAAATATTAAAAAAACAAAAAAATTACATCTAGAAGCATTATTCTGACACTGTATATGTGAAGTGTCAGAATAATGTTGAAATCATTAACTGTATATAAAGATGGACTTCATGACAGCTCCCCAAAAATGAAGCCAAAACATCTGGATTGCCCCCTAGTGGCTGGCTGCAGTATAGGTCATAAATCCCACCCCTCCATGTTAGCAGATGGGACATGAAACAAAAACAAAAATATCAAAGTACACGTGAAATATTTTTTTCTGATAAGTTTGTCTTTAATTTGTTATTAGACAATATAAAAGGGAGTGTGACGTCATGATTGACAGCTGTGTAAGCCGCTCTCAAACTTCCATGAGGCAGCGGGACGGCTGAGGGGGGCGTGTCCTGCGGGCCATTATCCCGTCACCCGGCTCTACTACGCAGACTCTGGCTGCAAATAATGTCACACAAGCAACATGGCAGCTCCCGGAAAGGAGATATTTTGGCTTCACTTTTGCCCAGCTGTGGGAAGTGGAGACGCATCGTCCGTATTTATATGCAGTCAATGGTTGAAATTTAAAGTCTGTGTTAAACACTGTTTCATTTTGTCTAAAGTTCAGCAAAATATCAAGGACTTCACAATGCAGTGAATAAATATAATATATAAATAATAGTAATAATGACAACTGATTTCTGCATTTTGAAAAATTACATTCCCATTTTAAAGTACTGCATGTTTTTCTCTTCAGTTACATGGATTCTGTGGCATATCATTGATTGCTGTCTTGCAAAATATGACATATTGTAGAATCAGCTATTATTATACTTTTAATATCATGGCCAACATATGATAGTGTCTTGTACACTGTGTTTGTTCTGTGATACTGTCTGTTGCCACATCCTAGGATTCACACTGCGTCTGTACTGCAGTATAAATATCATATTTGATCAGCTTCCGTGTTATGAAACAGCTGATCTGTAGAACAAACACATACATTCATGACAGACTTTCAAAAATACTCACTCTGATCAACACCACATCTGCTGCCTCTATGGCCACATCTGTCCCGGTTCCTATGGCGATGCCTACGTCAGCCATGGCCAGAGCGGGCGAGTCATTGACACCGTCACCCACCATTGCAACTCTCTTTCCTGCCTGCTGCAGCTGCTCCACCTTGGCCACCTTGTGGGAGGGCAGCACCTCAGCAAACACCTTCCTGATCCCCACCTGGTAGGAGAAGCAGAGAGACGGACAGGCTCAGAAATACACGAACAAACATGATGGGTTTCCGTTTACAACTTAATACACAAAAATGGTCGAGCTGTGCAATAAAAAATTACATTTTGATATTTTTCAGCTTAAATTAATTTGCTTAAAAATACAAAACAAGATATTGTACAGGGATGTGTTTATTGTGATATTGTGATCATATCTTGCTATACATGTTATATTTTCTGGTTTAAAGGCTACCTTTACGTTAATGTTACTGTTTTCTTTGCAACCATAATCACCCACTCCGAGTGTAAAGATGTTTGTATTTTCACAATCAGCATATCGTCCATACCTGAGCAGCGATGGCCCGTGCTGTCTTGCTGTTGTCTCCCGTCATCAGCACCACTTCCAGACCCATGTTGGTCAGAGTGTGGACTGCCAGCTCAGCCTCTGGTTTCACTGTATCTGCTATGGCTATCATCGCACACAGCAGATCTATGCACAAAACAAAGTGTTGAACAGTAAGAATTAAAGTATTTTTTCTACAAAACCATTAGTGAAGAACAGATATTAGATTTCATGTGGTACTCACTGTCTACAGCTACCAGGACAGCAGTGCGTCCTCTGCGCTCATGCTCCGTCATGGCTTCATCAATATCTGGTCTGATCTGCAGGCAATTCCTCCTCATCCACTCTCTATTACCAATCAGGACAGTGTAGGTGGCTGACTGCACAAGGCCTACACGTAGAGATCACATGAGTTAGATTCTACAACAGCAAGGAAACATAAAGGGGAATGAAACACAACTGTATAAATGACTACAAAAATGTTTCCTAACATACTAAGTGGCTGTGGGTCCATGATGAGTGGATGGGAGCTGGTGGACACCCGGGTGTCACTGATCTGGACGAGGACACTGTTGCGCTGGTTGTTGTCCTCACTGTCACTGTCCGCCTGTTTCAGCAGGGTCTCTGTGTTGCTGACCTGACACCGGATGCCGCAGCCCGGCACTGCCTGAAAGTCTGTGCATGAGCCAAGAGACTCTGTGCCAAGTTCCTGCACACACACAGATATTAATGGATGTTTAATATCACTTTTAATTGTAGATTAAACAGAGGACTAGTGATCTAAGATGAGGACTTGCTGGAGGCCATATGAGGGTTAAATCTAAGGTAGAAACCAACCTGTTTGCAGTATTTGGTGATAGCTGCTCCCAGAGGGTGTTCGCTGTTGTTCTCCGCAGTGCCCACGATGGCCAGCAGTCGGGAGCGTGGCATCTTGTTACCCTCCACAACTATCTTGACCTGGATTACCTTCGGAGCACCGTATGTAATGGTGCCAGTCTTATCAAACACCACTGACTGGACCTGTGTGTAAAAGGTTGTTTTTAGGGTATTTAATCAAAAGAGAAATATCTACACTGGTGTTGTACTGTAGCCTTGGAACCCAAAAGCATTTCATAATGTGTTTAAATTGACAGTTGGTCTGTTACATAATTGGCTGACTACATACAGTATCAGAGCCATCACAATATCATTATTAACACACCTTATGTGCCATCTCGAGTGGCTCCCCTCCCTTTATCAGGATGCCATTTTGGGCTCCAACCCCTGTGCCCACCATGACAGCTGTCGGGGTTGCTAAGCCAAGGGAACAGGGACAGGCGATGCATAACACTGTTATGGAGGCCTGGAAGGCGAAGCGAATCACTGCCTCAGCCCTAGAAATGCTCTTGTCATAACCCTGCAGGAAGTAAAGGGAAATTTTTAGCTTTTTCAAAATTTATTACAAGCATCTTCACCTTCACTGATGAAACATGTTAAATAGGCAGAGATATTTATTAATGTTACTTTTTATATCTGAAAAAAGGATTAGAGAGGAATGGATGTAATTCCCTGATGCTACACTGAGGAACAATTAGATTAAAAAGAAGACTCACAGGAAAGTATTTCTCCACCAGAGGGAAGTCCAAAAATCCAATGAAGATCCATGCGATCAATGTGAGGACTGATATACCAACAATGAAGGGTACAAAGTAGCCACTGATCTTATCTGCATACTGCTGGATGGGAGCCTAAAAATAAAATGTCAGCTATCAAACACCTGGACCATGTGAGAGCAGGTAGATACAATGCAGATCTCAACCCCCATTATTCACCTTTGAAGTCTGAGCCTCTTCGACTAGTTTGACAATCTGAGACAGTGTTGTGTCCATGCCAACATGTGTAGCACTGACCAGCAGAGATCCATTCTGGTTAATGGACCCTGCAATCACAGAACTCCCGGGCTTCTTAGTCACTGGCATGGCCTCACCTGGAGTCACAAAGCAACAGCTGGTCAGAAAACACAAAAGTCCAAAGCAGCAGCAAGTAGCAGCAAGTCATCTGGAGCAAATGCTGGTGCTTTGGCAGAAACCTCAGCTCCTATAATAACCACAGACTACACGTATGGTAGGACTGGTAATTGATTATTTCATATTATGACAATGTTTTCAGGTTGAACACTGATACTACCTAATAAGATAAATTAAGGACAATAATCCTTGTACAGTATCTAGCCCTTAATAAATAGTAACTAACACTTGCCCCTCCATTGACTGTGACCAACCTGTGATGAGAGACTCGTCAGCCATGGAGTGCCCCTCAATGACTCTGCCGTCTACTGGAAACTTCCCTCCAGGAACGACTTTCACCACATCTCCTCTCTGCACCAGCTCAACATCCACCTGCTCCTCACTGGAACATACATCAAACAAATTTAAAAGTCACCATAAATAATACAGTTCCAATATTTTAATAAATGTTAAAATATCACTGTAGTTTTGTATTTTTTGATACCATGATTAACAATTCTATTTAGCCAGATTTTTCTCTGCAAGACAGAAACAAATGAAACTCTTTTTTTTTTTAATAAGGTCCAATGTGATGGACATAAGAAAGACCTGACTTGAGATTTTCTGAATCAGATATTGGTACTAGGCAGTCCTGGGAAATGTAAATACTGTATATTGCTTGAAACTGCATAATGCCTTGTTTGTCAAACATGGTATTTATAACTGTTGGAAAATCACTTGCAGCTTGTTTATGTAGTCTTTGTTATGCTTTGTTGGACTTATCTACTGGCACTTCAACTGCAAAGATTCAGATATGCTGTAATCTACAGCCAACTAAAGATATGAGAGGTTCTTGTAAACAAAACAAGTGAAGAGAACAGAAAGTACCTGAGAATAGACATGTCGCTGCCAAGAGTGACTACTGTGGCCTCAGTAGCTTGTAGAGACATTAGCTTAGACAAAGCCTCGGATGTCTTGCTCTGAAAGGAAGAAACAGGCAAACAAAACCATTTCAAAGTGACTAATAAATACTATCAAGGTTCTGAATTTTATTATGGTACATTAAAAGTCATAGATATCAATAATGATAACAAGTTCAACCTTGGCTATCTGTTCCAGCCAGCGTCCCAGGGAGATGAAGACAAAGAGCATAGGTGGTGTGTCGAAGAAGGTAATAGGGTTTATTTTTGCCTTCTCCACCATAGCCACTAACAGCACGACGAATGAGTAGGTGAAGGCTATGGAAGTGGCCAGAACTATTAGCACATCCATGTTGGCAGATCGGTGTTTCACAGCTTTGTAGGCTTGAATGTAGAAGTAGCGTCCTCCAATAAACTAAAGAGAGGAAAAGACAACAGGCTGAGCACCAAATATTT
Organism: Thunnus thynnus; assembly: GCF_963924715.1. Lineage (NCBI taxonomy): Eukaryota > Metazoa > Chordata > Actinopteri > Scombriformes > Scombridae > Thunnus > Thunnus thynnus. The sequence goes on along the minus strand of NC_089525.1, from coordinate 14,133,637 downwards.
CTTTCTCCATCACATCTGGTGAAACCGCTGAATAAGTGCCTCTTTCACAATCCCAAAAATGTGCAGCTGAAATTTCCATATTATGTTTTCTGGGAGTGCAGTTAATCCATCCGAATTACCTGTACAGGCACACAAAAGAGGAAGGAGAGGAGGTTCATGATGGAGAGTCCTGGGAGCAGCTGTCTCTCCAGGAACATAGTGGAGTGGTAGTGGTTGCGGTCCTCTGCCGTGGCGTTGTGTTGATGTGAGGCATTCATCTGGTAGTCCATGATGATCATGTACATCATCATGCCCATCACAGGCACGCAGAAAATCAGGCTCACCAGGAAAGATTTCCTCCACCTTGAAGAGCCGAGACATTTGTGCATTATTTAGTTATTTAAAGATATACATTTTCCTAAAAAACAATGTATAGACTCATATAAGAATAATCGCCCAATCATCACTTATGATGATTGGGAGACCTCCTAGAAGTGTGTGGCAGTGTATTTATCTGCAGAAACCCTGTCCTTTGCCTGTATTTTCTTATTATTTTGCTGTGTTCAGATGCTTCTTGGCATCAACTTTTGGGCAGTGGGTGTGTAGCCCTCAGCCAATAACAGTGTGCAGGGTGTGAGGTCGTGACTTGTAGCATAGCGACCAGGTTACATCACTGTCTCCCTCTCTCTCCTCTGCTCCGCTCTGCTCTCTGTCTCTGTGTCATGGATGTATAAAGAGCAGCAAGTCTGTGTGTCTGCTTGAACGAGGGCGGGGCTGAGCTACACACACGCAGAGCAGAGAGGCCACAGCGGACAGGATGAAGCTCTGCATTCACACAAGATCTGGCAATGTGGCACCTTCCCACAGGGTTGTGCAGAGGTGTGGGTGTGTTTATCTGTGCTTTAGAACATAACCGCCTTGAAACAATCACAAAATAAAGTTTTATCTGATTCACAGCTTTGTTCTCGCCAGCACTGCTCGCTCTCTTCATTCACTCTCTAGCTCACTCGACCACTGCTGCTTTACCTATAAATATACATTTTATTTTGTGATTTACTTTTTAACTCTGTTTAGAGGAAATGTACGAGATTGTTAATCATACATGAATGTACACAGTGTTTATTCACTCAGTGGCCACTTTATCATAGGGTGTACCTAATAAAGTGGTCACTGAGCATATATTTACACATATATGCAAATATATACCTGCACACCTGCTCATTAAAGTAAATATCTAATAAGCCAATCATGTGAAAGCAACTCAATGCATAAAAGCAGACATATCACAGGGTTCAGTTGTTGTTCAGACAAATATCTGAACAGGAAAGAAATGTGATCTAAGCAAGTTTGACTGTGAAATGATTGTTGGTGCCAGATAGGGTAGTTTGAGTATTTAAGAAACTGCTAATCTCCTAAGACAACAGTCTCCAGAGTTTAGAGAATGATGCAAAAACAAACAAACAAACAAAAAAAAAAACAAAACACAACAATGGGCAGTCCTGTGGGTGAAAACGCCTTGTTAATTAGAGAGTTCAGAGGAGAGTGGCCAGACTAGTTCAACCTGAGAGGAAAGCGTCAGTTACTGAAATAACAACACATTACAACAATGCTATGCAGAAGAGCTTCAACGCAACATGCGGATGGGCTACAGCAGCAGAGGACCACGCCAGGTTATGCTCCTGTGAACTAAGAATAGGAAACTGAAGCTACAGTGGGCACAGGCTCACCAAAACAACAAAAACATCACCTGGTATGGTGAATCTCAATTTCTGAGGGCAAAAGGGGGTCCTGAGTGTATATTTACACACTTGAGTGTGTATATATTATTATGTGTGTATGACATGTCCAAAATGAGCCAAAACCTGTAACCCTCATATCCTTCAGTCCTCCCCCAAATAAAATCACATGCAGTACCAGTCAAAAGTTGGGATGGGAATGTATGTTCAACCTGTATGTTTCAAAACATTTTTCCCCAACTAGAGGTGTCTAAATTGTCATGAAACTCTCCATAGCCTTCAACAGGGCTTCTTGTCTTTTCCCTGGCACTAATGGTCCAAGTTATATGGAGAAAAACTGACTGGGTGTTGTAATCCCAGAATCCATTGTGTAATGTTAAGTGGGGGTGTTTCCATCTCTGTACAAGCATTTTAGCAGTTGCCAGATCTAAAAAAAAGAACTCTTTTTTTTTGAGAAATAGTAAGATGAATAGTTGAGTCAGCATTTAAAAGAAAAAAACATTTGGTGTAATAGTAATTCAAGCTCCAGTTAAATCCAACAACACACAAGCTATGTGAACAAAGTTGAAGCTCGAGAGATGGATTAAGATTGACAAGCTTAAACTGGTGCTTTTACATGTTCTTGACCGTAGACAAGCAGACAGAAACACACACAAAAACAAAATGCTTCTTACTGTCGTATCTCTTTGCTGTGGTCCAGATGACTGGCAGTGCGGTCCCTCTTCACCAAAGATGCCTCAAACCCCAGGTTCTGCAAAACAGTCAAATTTAATCATAAGGTTATTTATGATTATAAGAGTATAATAAAATTCACTAATTCTCTGGTTTGCATGAATATGAGTTGGTGTCAACATGCAATGAGGAACATTGCTAAAAAATAACTGAACAAATGTATAAATAACAGGAGTAATACCTCAATCAGCTTGATGATGTCTCGCGGCCCTATAATTTCCAAGTCGTACTTAATGTGTGCTTTGTTGGTTGCTAAGGCAACAGAGGCATATATAATCCCCTTTTCTTTCATAAGGCTGGATTCAATTTTGTGAACACAAGAGGCACACGTCATTCCCCTGACCTGAAAGAAGGTGAAGAGGAGCAATCAAGTAGAGAAAGGGACAAAAATATATAAAAGAAGGGATGAAAAGAGGAGCTGACATGATTCATTTAAGCTACTGAAAAGCAGCTCATATGTATTAGATATTTCTCTCAACCAGGGATGGAACTGTTTATTTATAGTTTTCATGTTGGAAATAAATTACTGTGTTGAATGCACCTTGTCTTTTTAATACAACATGAACATAATTTAAACGCAGCCTTAATCTGACTCACCACTAGTTCTAGGTTTCCATCTGAGCCTTCATAGTTCTCCATGACTGAGGCAGTGAAGCCGAGCTCTCTCACACATTCTGCTATCTTCATTGGGTCGATGACTTCAGGGTTATAACGCACCTCTGCTTTACTGGCCATTAGTGCTACCAGAACCGAGTAGATACCTGCACAAAATTACAGATTTTCCCTTTAGATCCAATTCAGACTCGTGAGGTAATCTTTACTGAAATTTAAAAAATATATTAATTTCTGTGCTTTTACAGACCAGGTTCATTTTTGAGGTTTCGCTCAATGTTTGCCACACAGGAAGCGCAGGTCATGCCTCCAATCTGGATGAAGCATTTAGAGTGTGTGTCTCCGTTGCATCCCTGGAGTGTTTCTTTGTGTAGGTCGTTGTCTAGCTCCTTATCTTTCACAGGTGCGACACTTGAAGACTTTGAGAGACTGGTATTTGACGTAGGCAGCAGGGAATTGGTCTCTGTGGACAACAAATTATAGTTATTAAAAAGGAATCCGAATTTTCAGTTAGCTATCATAGCTCAAGTACCGCAACTAGATGAGTTGGATTCACAGAAATAACTTGTGGGAGCAGATAATTGAACAGAGGGGAAACATCCAGAGGGAAGGAAAATAAAGATCCCCTCTGGATATGTTTTAAGACATAAAGAAAACTTTTTGCTTTTAACAATAATTTGTGTCTGATATGTTTTTTTTTTTAACTGCTGGACACAACATGTCTGCTACTTCACAGAAAAGTCCATTCTCTGCATATGTGCACTGAAGGTACACTTGTATAAGCTGTATACTGGACCACGACTGGCTTCAAAAGTTGGACTGGTGTCAGATTCTGCACATACATAGTTTAAGGCAAACATCCAAGTGATCAATAATAGGAAAAACAATTCTCCCATCATGTCACTAGAGTAAAACTGCTTTAACGATGCCACTATCTGAGTAGTAGACTCTACAATCACACCATCTATCCTCTCACCAGGAAGGAAGGCGTCAAAGCCCATGTCCTCTATGGCCTCCCTCAGTTCCTCTGGTGTGGTCAGGAGGGGATCGTACTCAAAGGTCCCTTGGTGATCCGCCAGAGAAACCTGGGCTGACATCACGCCCTTCCTTTGGGAGATCATTCCTTCGATGGACTGGACACAGGAATTGCATGTCATGCCTTCAATGTGAACTTTAACCACAGATGCCAGTGGCTGACTAAAACAAGGCTGTGAGGCAGCAGCTTTGGCCTGGGTCGCTCCAAGAGATCGAGGTGATGATAAGGCCAGTACGGGCAAGGTGGATACAGGACTGAAAAGGCCAGCGGAGTCCCAGGGTTGAGTCTTGAAGTTTCCTGGAGGCAGTGCCTCAATTGCCTGCTGCAGTTGAGGCACTGTGACTGTCATCGGGTCGTAGCAAATGGAGGCTTTCTCCTGTTCTAGAGAGACCTCCACAGAAGATACACCAGGCAGCTTGGAGATATTGTCTTGAATATTGACCACACAGGAACGGCAGTGCATGCCTTTCACCCTGAGCGCGACAAGAGTTGTGTCTATGAAGATTTCTGTCTCCTCTGAAGTCTCTGATGGTGAAGAAACAGCTGGTTTTTGAGAATCGACAAAACGTTCGATTTCACTGGGGGACAGTTGAAGAGGGCGGGGCTTGGACTTCACAACAGCTTTGAAGCCGGCCACGGCAATCTGGTCGATGATGGTTTGGACAGTAATGAGGTAAGGCAGGTAGACAACTGTAGCTTCTTGAGAGTCTAAAACAACTGTGGAAAATAAAGACAATGTTTTCTTTTAATAAACACAGCATAAAGTACTAAAAATTATGAGATTATTTACCTATAACTGAAAGTGACCATGCATGAAAAGATGATGCGGATTCTGACATGAAATTTAAGCACATGGAGCATTCAGTCATCAAAAAATTTGGTGCAAGTATTAAATTTTTGTGCTTTACAAATACTATATTTTGAAAAAGAAATTTGGAACAGTGTATGTGAAATATATACCATATATAGCATTTTCAGTCAGTTCATACACAATTATATTTCTGCATACAGCAGACATAATCTTATCCGACTACATGTCACTCCTTGTGACAATGCGAGTGAAAGGATTTTATGAGTCATAGTTAAATCCCACTGAGCAATCTGTCAGTGGTGAATCTACAAATAGCCTGTCATACACAATGACAGGACACCTGTGAACTGTAAGATGTGCATTCCAGCCGTGCAGCAACTGTGTCACAACAACACTTTTTTCTCAGACAGTGAGGTCGTAGAACAGGTCAAGTACATCACCTTTGATCTTCTCAATCCCTTTCAGTTTTCCAATCTTCCCTTCGATAGTGGTGGTGCAGGAGTGACAGGTCATTCCTTCAATGCACAGCTTCAGGAGTGCCACTCCGCCTCCTGTGCTGTGAGACGGGGACAAGGTTGGGCCTTTTTGCATAGGGCTGCTGGGTGTGGGGATCTCCAGAGGCATTACACTAGCCACCGTTTCACTCAGCTGCTGCACAGAAGTCAAGGACGGGACGAAGGTGACAGTGAGACCCGCCTGGGCCAGGCTCTCTCTGACATCCAGTACTCCCTGAATCTGAGAAAGCTTCTCCAAGGCCTCCTGTTGGGCTGCAGGTGTCAGGCCTGGGGTGGGGACCAGCTGGGTATCTGTGGAAACAGGTGTGGCTGTGCTGGACTCTGATGGGCTTGATTCAAACCCCATGTCCTCAATGGCCTCTGACAGAGACTCTGGGCTCTGTTGGCTGTAGTCATATATAACGGTGGCATTCTTCTGCTCTAAAGACACCTATAAAATAAAAGTCATGTTATAGTTCAAGATAAACCGATACAACAGAGTCATAAAATATGACAAAAGGGTAAAAAAATCCAGCTAAGCTAAATCACTTAAGCTATCAGTAGCTGCATCTTAGTGGAATGTGTAATTCTACTAGAAAAATAAAAACTGAAAGAAATTTAGTTTGAGAAGGTGACATTTAAAGAGTAACTTCACCCAGTCTAATAATCTGGCTCGACCAGCCAACTCTTTAATAACCAGTTTGACCAATGAAATGTGTAAATGTTCCTGGTTACTTTCTATTTCTAAAATACTACTAACACACTCTTTCTGCATCGGTTCACTCACATGAATGATATTTAGTAGTTTTGAGTCGATTTTCCTTCTAAAAAGCATTCTCTAATTTCTTTTTTCAGTTTCTGATGAACTGTAGAAAGTGCATTAATGAACCAATAATACTGCCAAGCGCTTAAAGTGGGTTCATTTGCCTTTGGTGAAAGCCTGGATTCAGTATATCATCCATCTTTAGAATCAGTCTTATCTCAACAATGGAGCTTTACGATATAAAAAATGGGTAAAATGAGTCTGTGGCCTTGGTAAGCTTACAGCGTGTTCCGAATGCATGATGACCCTTAGCTTTTCCTATTCAGCAGGAAGGAAACATGTGACACACTGAAGGGATCACTTGACTGGGCCATAAGTTACAAACCACAGTGGGGGTTTAGTGGTAAGTGAGTGTGCCTGCCTCTTGGATTTTCATCTGAGAATGAGAGAAAGGGGGGGACTAGGAATGACACAATTACCAGGAAAACCAATTCACTCCTACCAGATCATGTCCATATCGATTAACATAAAATGAGCCAGGCACTAAATTCTGTAAAGACACAAAATGACATTTCCTGTGGGTACAGACTGCATATCGACCTGCTGTCACAGTCCTGCAAAGGGCAGAGCTCTATCGGGAACACACTATTAAGTTATCTTCTCATTTAACCTCAGCCTGAGGGGTAAACACACAATAAACAAAAGAACAGGCCACAACTATTGCAATTTGGCTATCTCTTGTGGCTACATGGATGTAACTTGGTTGTAAATCAAACCAGCTGGTCCTGAGGGGGTAAGGGTATAGGACAAATATCTATTACCTGTATAACTCTATTACTTTATATGGGCAGGAACATTTCATTAATTTAATTATATAAACATATCTGCCTTATCCACAAGTTTCTAATGTTTGAAAAATGATGGCATTGTTACAACATTAACTCATGTCATTTCAGATCCTGTTTTTCAACTGGAAGTGCCTTGTAAGAAATTTGGAGTCAGCTCATTTCAAGAACTGCTTCAAATTGCTCAACTGTAAAAGTAAAACACTGTAAAAGTAAAGAGTGTCTTTATGTCTTTGCAAAGACAGCTTTTAAATGTTGCATGCGAAAATTTATTATCATTCACCTTTATATTGATTACTCCAGGGAGGGACCCGATGCGCTGCTCTATGGACTGGACACAGGAGCCACAAGTCATACCCTCCACTCCGAGGGAAACTGAACACAGGTTGACTTTGTGCGTCATGATTCTTGATCTAAAAAGGACAAAAGGAAAAGAACTCACTGTATATTGTCTGACATACAAACATACAAAGCCACTGAGAGAAAGCCTCACAAAGTCAAGGCAAAACATAGAAGAGACAGGAAATGTAAAATGTAAAAAAAAAATAGAATACTAAAAATGCTTCATCGCTGCAAACAAACCACACTAATTCATATAAATATTTGCTATCATTTCCACTTCTGGCACCTTCACTTGACAAAAAAAAAAAGACATGAAACAAAGCTTCTTTGTACAATAGTGTGGAAAAAATGCAAAAACACTTGAGGAGTCGTTCTTATTTCATTGTTTCCTTGCTAGAACAATAGTTTGGTTAAAAAAACATTGCTGTCAAACAATGACAGATTTAAGCTTGAAACATTATGTAACATTTTAGGGAAAATGAAAGTCCGATAGCATTACTGTCCTACGAGGATCGTGGCCGGGAGACAATTCAGTTGTCACTTCGTTATCCACTCAATGTTTACCTGAAATGTGACATTTGTCACAGCATTGCCACACCAGTATCACCTTAGCTCAAAACTTTGGTCATATTGACATAGAGACTTTTTTATATTTTCAAATGTTTTACTTCCAAGATACCAAAATGAATGCCACTAAACGGACTGATAGGACAGAAAACCAGCAGGATGCTGGGTCTTAGTGACCAAGACTGAGAATGAGAAACACTGAGATAATGAAACGGCTTCAGAAAAATACCTCAAGGAAAATGCAAGTCACTATTATAAGTGCGAAAATAAGTTAACCTGATTTTGATACTCTCTTGGGTAATAAGCAGTTTACCCATCAAAATATAATTATACACAGAGTTAATGGTAGGTACATCAAATTTGTAACGTTACTTTTGTGACTTTTAGTGACGGTGACTGAAAGGCTCAGACATTTTAACGTTAACATGTCATTTAAGCCAGCTAACAGTAAGCTAGCGCCCGCTTGTTGCTTAACTCCAAAAACAATGTATGATATAATCATATCAGCAATGGTGTCAACAAGAAAAATAAAACTCTTTCCTTAAGCTGTTAGACAAATTGTATGTTCTGTTAAGACACAGCACACGTTAGAGTTAGCATGAAAAGTTAAGAAAGCACAACTCTTACCTTACTGAAAGGGAAGTAACCGGTTAGTTAGCTACAGGCTATTGACGTTAGCAACCTAGCTTCTTCTCTTCACCCTTCGTTACAAGCAATAAAACGGACACGTCTCGGCATCGTGGTGCCTCTGGAGAAAAACGGAGGGTGATGAAATGAGAGTTTTCTCCTCCTGTAAGCACAAAACTGAGCTCTGTGAAGCTGTTTTTGTTTCTTCTTCCCAAGCCGACGTGACTGACGGCTGCACAGCGTGACGTTGGCGGGGAGGGGTGGAGCTGCGCGATGGGGATCCATGACAACAAAAATTTGGGAAAATATACCCTGGGAGTAACCTCACAGGCTGCAATTCTATTTACTCGTACCATCAACTCAAAAATAGCGATCTGCTAGTCGGATATTGTTTGTATTTAGATTAGGAAGGGTTTATATTAGGATTAAGACAATGGTTTAGGTTAGGATATGCTAATAACTGACAAGGACATAACCTGAAAATTAAGCAAGTGAGCCTAAAAGGCGTAATTCGGGGCCTATTTAGCACTCTAATTAGGATTCGTTTTTTTAAGTGACCTCGTCTCCTTGATCCCTTCGTCCGTCACCTTGTCCCTCCCTTTGTACACCTGACTATTTACTGTCCTCCTGTCATCATTTAGGTGCCCTATACTCTCTAATATGATCCTATATCACCATCGGTCTTAGTTTGACAAAAAATGAAGCACAGTCCCACAGTGTTCCAGTCTTTTGAGAAAATACACTTACTACTAAATACTTTTTAAAGGATAGGTTCACAATTTTTCAAGTGTGTCATAAAAGAACAGTCAGGTGCCCAAATGAACATTGAAAGAGGTTTTGTTTGCTGTAATCATTCCTCCTTTTCGTACTGGCCATTAAAAGTTCCCTCTAAATGCAATTACAATGTAAGTGATGGGGGACAAAATCCACAGTCCTCATTTTGAGAAAAAATGTATTTAAAAGTTTATCTGAAGATAGTATGAGGTGTCAGAAGCCTGAGTTAGTCAAATAAAGTGGCTATCTTCCACAATTACAGTCTTTTTAGTAAAAAGTTCCCTGACAGTCTTTTCCCGTTGAGCTTGGTGGAAGTGACAAAAAGACTAAAGACTAAAATTACAACAACTTTGAAAGATATTGACTTGATTTGACTAATTTGAATGACTGAAGCTTGATATTAGCCTAAAATAAACTTTTAAATACATTTTTGCACACAGGGAGGGCTGTAGATTTTGTCCCCCATCACTTACATTGTAAGTGCATTATGAAGGAAACTCTTAATGGTCAGTATGAACAGGAGGAACGATTACAGAGAGAAAAACCTATTTCAGTGTTCATTTGACCTGACTATTGTTTTAGGACAGACTTGAAAAATTGTAAATCCATCATTGAAGGACACCAAAAACAGTTCAGACTGACCCTTAAAGCTATTTTGATTGACAAATTTGGATGTGAGTATTTTGGTAAGTGGACAATCCCTACTTATTATTTGTGGGAAACAACCTGTTTCACTAGTTACCTAAGAGGTGAAATAATTGAAGTGTTAAGATTGTAGATTTTAATGCAGCTCCTAATTGCTGAGATTTTATTCCTCCAAATGACTAAATTTGAGTAGCCAAACAAAAAAATCTTGAGCCATTTATGTTGTTATATTTGAGACATAAATGCATGAATTTTAAGAGTATGTAGAGATGAAACTAGGATGACTATTTGTAAATGTACACAGAGGTGAATTCATTTTCTCTGAACTGATTTCAAATGTGTAATTCAGGAACAATCATCTTGTTCAGATGCAACCAGGACACTGCCCTCCAACATGAACTCCTCCTGCAGTCCCAATTATATGATGCCAACACATTTTCTGTTACCAATTATTGATCTATTTTATCTTTACAGGGAAAAATGCACATTGATCAACGTCATCATAAATGTGCCAGTGTTAGTCAAGAGGATAATTTTTAACTGTTGTCCCTTCGCCAAGCTGAACAGAAGATGAAAAGCTAAAAACAAGCAAGATCACTGATCACTGAGCATGTCAATAAAACCTTGTGCTTTATTTTATTTATTAATTTTATATAATGGTGACGGGACGAATGGTGAACTGAGAGAGGGAAAGATTTGCCACAAAAGTAAAGGCAGAAAACACATGCAGCCAAGTCAGTTAAAGTAGGATTAAATTAATTAATTAAGTTAATTAAGGATTAAAAGTAATCCTTACCACTTGGCAGTGACATTACCTTCCTGTAGCAAAGCAACCTGCTCACAACTAAAACCTGGCCATCAACTACAAGCACTTACTCCCCCAGTTGTCCTCCAACTCAGTGTGCAGGAGACATCCATCAACAAAACAACTGCTAAATATCAATAAAAGCATAAACAACTAAACACTAACAGTCTTTTTGTTGGCTTTTATAAGCAGCAGGAAGATGAAATGCCATCATGAAGATCCACCTCTAACCAATCCTGTCTGTCACAGCAGAAGTAAGTCTGTGATATTTCTGCATATTGTGACAGATTCCAGGTTTACACAGCTGGATTTTTTAGACAACTTTGCTGCCTTGAGTCAGTTATGGTGAGTGCACGTGAAATTATCTGAGAAAAGGTATGATTGAGACCTGATCTGAGTGGAAATATACCACCGGTAGTGGTGAGATAATAGCCTATTGCCTAATGTCATTTCTTAGTGGCCAACAGAAATCCACTGTGCATTCATCATAATTATGTTTTCTTTTTTTCAATTGTATAAACTCACTGTATTCTGGATAATACAGAAAAATCTGTAACCTGCAATGCAATTATTGTTAAGTCTCTGCAACTATTAGGGGCATTTAGTGCATTTATCCTGAGCATTATATAATATAAAATATAAATGTATAATGACCATTTTCTAAAGTTATATAGGCAATACCTTTCTTTCACAAACGCACACACTCTGACACACTGACCTACTTTCCCGTTCGCGTGCACATATCTGTGCACATGAATCACGACAGGACAATAACACACACAAAAACACACACACACACGACCGTGTAAATAAATGAGTCAAAGTGATGATAAATTGTCATTTAAAAGGTTTAATTATGAGCGTGCGCTTCCCACGCTGATGTGTATCCACCCTCTGATTTGCTGCATGTATGTACACAATATGGTGGTGGGAGATGCAGCCCAGCAGGTCCATGTTTTCCTCCGCTCACGTGTACCGGCTGCTCGGCCGCGCCCGTCAAGCTGTCGCTAAAGCCGGGAGGAGCTGCTCCTGCTGCTCCTGCTGTCCTACATCAACAGCAGCCTGGGTCTCTCCAGTCATCTCCAGCCATGGCTCTATGTGAACGCTGTCTACTCCACCGACAGAGCACCAAACCAAGAGGAAACTGCTGTTTTTAAGACGTTCATGTAAGTAAATAAGACGTGTTTTATTGACATTTTGGTCTGTTTAGTTATATGTGTTTAATTTATTGCTCACATGCAAGTGAAGGTCACGTGAGAAAAGTGAGAAAGCCTGTCAAACGGCACTTATGTGATCTGATGCTCATTAAGCCCCCAGTTCTCTGTAGGATTCACTTGGCGCCACATGTGGTGTTTTCTATCCAGTTCAGCTCAATTCAACCATAATAATATGATAATAAGACGAAGAACAGCAATACAAGAACAGTAGTTATAATAATAACACAAATATTTACAGTTAATTAGAGTTATCCTTTTAAGGAGTATATGTTGTTAATCAATAGCCTATTTTTTTGGCTGGAGCAACATATCTGAAAGCTGACTTCCCAATATCAGTTTTCACTTGTAATTAAACTAATCTTCAGAGCGAGTTTGATGAGCTCCAGTCAGATCTTCTAATGAGAGGTGATATACATAAAATTATTCCCTTCATTAGATCTTCATTAATAAAAAAAAGGGCCAGTTGCTCTTCTTAAATAGGAAGTATGTCACAGTTATGAACCTGATGGCTGACATAACGTAGATGAGATGGAGGGTTTTACACTGGAGGTTGGTACATGCATATAGATCACATGATTACATTCAAGGACTGAAGAGGGAAGATTGCTTCCACAAGGTGGAAATCTCAGGAGGGACAAGAAGCCTTTATTTCAGCATCACCCCTGATTCATTGTTAGTGCTTTGGCAGATTTTTTGAGGTGAGTTTATCATCATTCAGTTCAATTCAGTAAATGGGATTTGAACTCATTAACATGTTCAATACAGGTTCTACGTGAAATCGTCAGTTCTTGTTTTGGGAAAATAATGTAAATATAATTTTGTCTGCATTTAAAATAAGCTTTAGTTTAAAAGTGCTCTTTTGAAATGATTGAAAGTTGCTCCACAGTATTCAAAGTTTAACACAATGTATATGGTGAAGAACTTATGGGATCTATAATCTTGATACTACAAGCTACTGAATCAAAGCAAAAGAATGAAACCTTTTTTTAAAAAAAAGAATGGGTTGCAAATTAGTTTTTTAATTCAGTAAACAATAGAACGATATAAGCAGCTTGCCATGCATTTTGGATTTTCTATTGAAACAAGTGTCAGATTTATGAAATATGAGCAGGATGATAAAAGCAGAACAGGAGCAGTTTACTCAATAAAAGAAGGATACAGACAATCCTTATTATTTGATTAATTGGATCCAATATTACAATATTAATGAAAATCCTTCTGTAAAAAAGTTAAAAAAAAAAAATTAAACATTCCCAGTAAGAGTAAAATATACTGCTGTATACATGGGACATGGAGTTTAAAACAACGATTCCACCACAGTCAGTGATTCAACATCATACTGTTACTCTAAAGTTGTGATATGCTATTAAAGAATAAATGCTGTCGTATTTAAATGTTCTTAATCTCTCATGATCCTGTTGTGCACTGATTTGTTTCAGAATGAAACGAGGAAGGACAGGTCTCAGATCAAAGTGCCAGATCTTCCCGACCCGTGAGGAGAGGGCTAAGAGCAAGAAGCATAGTGCGTCCAGCTTCGCCCTGAATCCAGCAGAGGAATGGGGTAACCTGCCCCACAACATCGTGCTGCAGATCTTCCAGCATCTGTCCCTTGTAGACCGGGCCAGGGCTTCGTCTGTGTGCCGGCACTGGAACGACATCTTTCACACCCCAGCCCTGTGGAGGAGGTTCGAGTTTGAGCTCAATCAGTCGGCCACGTCTTACCTGCGCTCCACTCACCCTGACCTGATTCAGCAGATCATCAAGAAGCACGCCCAGCACCTGCAGTACGTCAGCTTCAAGGTAAAAGTCCTCCCTGGCCTCCTCTTCACCCCCTCTGGCCTCCTCCGTTTTCACATCGCAGCTGTCTTAAAAACAATATGTGCTCTCCTTAATCCAAACCATCTGCTGCAGAATCCATCGTGACGCATCAGCTGTCTTGGCATTAGTGTGCTTAACACATCTAGACTGAGATGATTCTGACACCTCCATCTTTCCGTTCCTCATTTTTGTGTGTTTTCATTTATTTATTTATTTGTTTTACCTAAACGGTGAATCACTGCTGGTAAATCAGGTGGACAGCTGCACAGAATCTGCAGAGGCGGCCTGTGACATTCTCTCCCAGCTGGTGAACTGCACCATTAAGACCCTGGGGCTGATTTCCACAGCGAGGCCGAGCTTCATGGATGTTGCTCAGGTAAGAGGAAAGCCTGTGCTTCATGTGCACAACGCAGCACTTTCATCGCATTCCTGTGTGTTATAAAGAAAGAGCTGGATTAGTCACATCAAATATGCCTTTTGAGCATTTACCCAAAGACTGAATTTTGTGGGGTTTTTGTCTTAAAATGCTTAAGATCAGATTTCTTAATCAGCTTCATTTGACTCCTCAGGCCCACTTTGTGTCTGCACTGACAGTGGTGTTTGTCAACTCCAAGTCCCTGTCCTCTATAAAGATTGATGATACGCCAGTGGACGATCCGTCCCTGAAGGTGCTGGTTGCCAATAACAGTGATACCCTTAAGTTGCTGAAGATGAGCAGCTGTCCTCATGTCTCCCCAGCAGGTCAGTATACATTAAGTGTATTTTTATGGCACTTTTTTGGTTTTATTTTATAGCATATATAGAGACAGTAGACAGGAGATGAAGAGAGAAAGAGGAGGGTGGTGACATCAAATGTCCTGGAAAAGATGTTGCAATTACATTGTCAGCATCTTAAACCCCAACCACACCAGATTGGATTCTTTGTAACTACCTACAGTCGATACAAGCCAAATAAGCTTCAAAAAATATAAATAGCGATATATTGCTTAATATTAGTTTTTTTGAGAGGCATGTTCTGACTTCTCTTTCTGGCCTCAGGCATCTTGTGTGTGGCAGACCAGTGCCACGGACTCAGGGAGCTGGCATTGAACTACCATCTGCTGAGCGACGAGCTACTGCTTGCCCTCTCCTCTGAAAAACACGTCCACCTGGAGCATCTGCGCATTGACGTGGTGAGCGAAAACCCTGGCCAGACGCACTTTCACACCATTAAGAGGAGCAGCTGGGAGGCTTTGGTGCGACACTCACCTAAGGTCAACATTGTCATGTACTTCTTCCTGTACGAGGAGGAGTTTGAGCCCTTCTTTTGTGATGAGACCCCTGTCACCCACCTGTACTTTGGCCGTGCAGTTAGCAAAGGGATGCTGGGTCGCATCGGACTGAACTGCCCTCGGCTGGTGGAGCTGGTGGTGTGCGCCAACGGCCTGGAGCCCCTGGATGAGGAGCTGATCCGTATCGCTGAACGCTGCAAAAGCTTGACGGCCATCGGGCTGGGCGAGTGCGAAGTGACCTGCAGTGGCTTCGTGGAATTTGTGAAGATGTGCGGGGGCAGGCTGACTCAGCTGTCAATCATGGAGGAGGTGCTGATCCCAGACAGCAGCTACAACATGGAGCAGATCCACAGCGAGGTCTCGAAGCACTTGGGCCGCATGTGGTTCCCTGATATGATGCCCACCTGGTAGGCTGACACGAAGCCAGAGTGGAGGGTTGATAAGGAAGTACGTGACCTTTAAGTTTCAACAGAGTGTGTCCACAGTTACACTTTTCACTGTGAAACTGACACACAGTTTCAGTATCAGATTGCAGTGTAAACTGTCTGGCTATTGTGTGAGCACTCATCTTTCTTTCTATGCATAGATAGCGTGATGTGAAATTTTGGACTGTAGTAGGTATTTTCTCTCTGTGATGGAGGACATTTTGTGCAATGCCACATTTACACTTTTGAACATGATCTAAATTTACAGTCACTGCAGCCTTTCAGCCGTCGTGTAAATCTATCTGTATCTGCCATCTGCTGGTTGCTTATGTTTAAAATATCACGCTTAATCTTCATCTTGAACATCATCAAACATCAAGGAAAATTCCACCTTCATGTGCTTTTACACTGCTGTATATCTTCAGTATCATTAACTTGTGTTGCTAAATGCATTCCAAGTGTTTTTGTTATTGTTGTACTACACATTTTCACTCTATCCACTAAACCTCAGCAGGCCTCATCTACTTCTGCCTCAGTTCAGGATTTCCTACATTTCCCAGAATGCCATACAGTTTGAGAAGCAGAGACTCTGCCTGGACTTGCTGCATCCAACTGTTGGTAGAGTGAGAGCTCTGACAATAATGATGCTAATGCAGTGCAAGGAGAACAAGAGTTTCCAGTTGAGTGAGAATCACACCTTTACACAAAACACAATACGTTTTTTGAATTCTTTGTCTACATCTGCCAGTATCAGTCGAGACTTTGATATTAATTACGTAACAATATCTTCAAGTAAAATATCTGAAAGTGTTATTTCATTTGAAGGCCCTAAATGGTGTTACCATATTGAACTGTTTAGATTGTGGTTGTTGTTAAACCATTCATACAGATTGTCTTCTGACAGGTCAATAGTTCCTTTCATTTTCTTTTTTTCTCTGCTGAAATCAGTTTTTACTAGTGCAAAAGTCTGAAATCTAAGTTGATTAGATTTACAGACATCTTATCTTATTTTTACCTATCAAACTTCATTGTTGCTGCAATGGAAATATCTCAGTATGATGTTTGTCTTTTTTGTCACCATCTAATCCTCAAGAATAAGATTAAATCCAGCCAAACAACGAAATGGATACAATACAAAGAACAATGTTAAAGCGTGTTGGTATATTTTTCTTTTTGTTGTTACAGAAATAATCAGTAACAAAACATTTTGATATTTACTGAAGAAATTTAAAGCTTTTTTTAATGAATAAAGTTTTAAGATATACTTTATTTTTGTAATAGATGCTCATCCCTGTTCATACTGGCTAAAACATTTTAAAGATTTTAAAGGTGTTTAAACTGCTAAACATCTGGTTATGTTATTTTGCTTTTCTTTTACTACGTGGTACAAAAGTATTTTAAGCAACATTGTTCTTGTGCTTTAAAAATAAATAAAAACAACACAGTGCCACATTAAAACAACATTGTAGATTTGCCTTGTGTTTGTTAATTTGTCTATAAATTGTAAATGAAATATATGTTTTCATGTGTGCAGCAGTGATCGGGACTAGAAGACGTCTACTTCAGTGTAACTAGTATTTGTTTTACTCACACTGCATTTAATTCTCAATAAAAAAAAAGTGTTAACAGTTAAAATGTTGCATGTTCTTCATAACACAATCAAGCCTCAGCTGAGATATTATCATGTCTGTTTTTTCTGACTTTGTCCCATTTGACCTTTCTGCAGCTCTTTCTTTATGACACTAGAGGGCAGCAATGACCTAACAGGAGGCAGCAGGACGTTATATAAGCAGTGCTGCTACTGTATAATGAAGTATGCCAATGATAACTCAGCCCTTTTTACAAGTGGATTTGGCTAGTGCACACTGAATTTACATAAAAATGCATCAGACATTGTAGCTTAGAAGCTGTTTCTTCTGATTCTCATGAATTTACCCTTTATTTTTTTTGTTTGAACTAGTTGTTGCATCTTAAGGCAGAGCTAGACACACACACAGACACACACACACACACACACACACACATGCACATTGCACACATTAGGAAAACAACATTTTACTTATTGCCACAGAAAAAAAACACATACATAAACCTAGACACAGGGCCACACATTAAAAAAACATTCACTCGTTCATACAGGCAAATTTAAAGGGAAATACAACAACAGTGAGTGTGGCACTTGCAAAACAAACGTATGTCTCAGTGACAGGATGCATTGTGAGTGTTTGGGGTATCTAGGTGAGAGGAATATATTAAACCAGCTAAGCATTTTGTTCTGGAAAAGTGCCACTTTTTGGAGGGGTGGGCGGCATGACTAATTGGGTTACCACTCTGCTCTGAAAACCCATCAGGAAAGTAACAGGCTTATGTGTTCAGTATGGCAGCTTGTTATGAGGGGAGTAAAGGAGGAGAGGGGCCTACATGCTTTCTTGACAAGCGGTTCATTACAAAATGAACTCATCACCCCGATCGATGATTTGTCACAAGTCGGAGAGGAAGAATTGCTCTCCCTGATTGCGTTTATGTAAAACCACCCCTTGAAAACGAAACTCTATACTGCAATATGTCCACTCATGAGTCAGTTCAAAATATTTACAGTTTTATGAATAAATAATCATCATAGTGTGTCCTTCAAGTTTCCAACAAGTTCCTCATGTGTGCACAGGTCTCTGATAGTTTGTGATCACATTCAGTGTGAAATCATCCCCCATGATATCAGAGACAGCTGGAGACTGGGGATAAATGTCCGCAGGGGTCTCCAGGGTGGGAGAGGGTGGGGTAGACAGCTCGGAGCGTTTGACCTGCCCTCCGCCCCTGAAGCTCCTCCACTCCTTGATCCACTGCTCCCTCGCCGAAGGGTCCAGCCGGTCCAGATGCCTGGCTTGCACGAGCGGAGAGGGGGCGATAGAGTTCCTAAGCACGTGAAACATGTACCTGGGGGAGAGAGTGTGGTGGTGAGAAAGTAGGCCAGTGAAAAATATGCGGCCCTTTGATGTAAATCAGAGCATTCCCTCTAAATATCAGCACTTTCAGAGGCATCAGCAACCAGGAGGAAGACTGAGCCGTGGTGCAGTCGTTCCTGACCTTCACAATTAACATTATTTAGTTACAAATCAGCCTGGACTGTCTATGCACCAAATTAACTCACAATCTCATAGCAGTTAATGAATCTGTGTGAATGCATACTCCAAAATAATACCTAAATAGTAGAATTATGAGGTTGATTGGGTTTAAACATGATGGCTAAAACAGTGACACCCAACCTTTTGGACTTGTGACCCTGAAAAATGAAAAATGTCTACTTGTGATGCCTCATCATAGGATCGCCATAGTGTGGAGTGATTTTGCCTTTTCTGATTGTTTTATTTGAATCCTTTTGATTGTTTTATTTAAAGTATCCAGCATTTCATGAAAAAGGGTAAAATTAGGGCAAACAAAAGATAATACTTTTTTTTTCATATCCCTTTAAAAATCTCTGGACCCCTGGTTGTATAACTGGACTATAATATTCTACTCAAAAAAGCACCAATAAACAGAAATAAGACTGCAAAACTGTTCAACTAACAGCTCTGAAGACTATTTTAATTTTGAGTTACATGTGGTAACCTTGAAAGGGTCATCCAATGATGAACATCTGTCCTTTATCCTTAAATCTTGTAGGTTTTCTTATGAGGAAAAACAGATTTAAAGCAAACTTAATTGAATATCCTCCTGAATGTGAATTAACTACACAAATGTGTAAGCTGCTCTATAATCTATAATCTTGACTTGAAAAATTGTTGAGAACAATATTTCAGAGTAGAGTTACTGATAAGAAAAAGTACTCAAAAAGTACATGAAAGCTACTCTGTTACAATGACAAGAGCTCTTTAAATTACTATCCCCCACTGGGTTTCTGCAGTGACAGACAAATGGAGGATAATACTGACGGTACCTGGGCAGCAGAGCTACAACAGTACTGATGGTGCAGATAAGGTAGAACATGGGGTCTGCCATCTGGCTCTGGAGGATCCAATATGGGTTGGATGGGGGGTTACAGGTAACGCAGATGGCGCTGTAGACCAGCGTCACGATGAAGTACAGCGCCACACTGCCCAGCATGATTACCCAGTGAACCACCGTCTACAAGACAGTCACATAACACAGTTAGATATGTTGAAACAATCCCATTAGTCAACTATATATATATATATATATTTAAAAAAGGTGAATAATGTGATGCAGTACTTCTAGATGCTTCAAATAATTATGTAGTATATTACTTTTCAAATGGATACTGACTGAAATTATATAATGATAAGAGTTTGATTGACTGGAGGTATATTGCGAGTATATTTAGAGATAGATATTGATCAGTTCAGCACTCACCCAGGCTTTGATCTCTATTGACAGATGCAGCAGGATGGTAAATAAAGAAATTGTGTTCAAAGGAGTTCCAAAGGTAAAAACATCAATGTCTGAATCCTGGTAAGCCTGAGGTGAAAATAAAATACGTTGTCAAATTTTAGCCAGTAAAATACATGGAAAGTCAGAGAATGCACCATGACAGATACAGCATGTGTAATCAAAGATGGAGCATTTAAATGTCTCTCTTACCAAGTACGGAATAAAGAAGCACGCGAGACTCTGATAGAAAGCATCGAGCATGGAAACCCAGAAAGTTGAAAACTTGTATTCCTAAACAAACACACACACAAGCATAAACAAGTGTATTTTTTCAAAGACGCAGCTCTATAATACTAATAAAAATACATTTTGATGGTGCTAGGCAAACTGTCACTGACCCCTGCACCCTGTCCGGTCTTGTATAGTTCAGGAATACCCAGCAGCATCTCTGCAGAAACATCTTTGTCCATTATCCCGAACATGATGGGTGGTAGGGAGGTAAAGAAGAGGTTGAAGAAAATCATCAACCAGTAGTCGATCATAGTGGTGGCAGAGAAGCCGCAGAAGAACTGATACCAGAACAGCAGGTTCACATAGGCCTGGAAAACATGTGACATTAAACTGTAGATGATTAGATGAGCGATCGATGCAGGTGGTTGATTAAGATGGCAGAGTGCTCTAATGTAGATACAACACTCACCACATTCTTATAGAAGAAGTAAATGATCATGTTGGCAAGTCGAGTGTAGCACCAGTGTCCATGAACCAGGAGGAGTTTTTTTAGGTGTTTGAAGCGAGATATGGCAAAATCACTCGCCATGACCGCCTGCAGACAAGGAGGATTCATGAGAAGTTTTGGACTGTAGAAGAGGGCACAATACTTTTGAACCAAAGGGCCTCAGTTCTAACCTGCATCCCCTCCTGACCAGATATCCCAATGCCGATATCGGCTGCTTGGATCATGTTGACATCATTTGCACCATCACCTAAAGCCACAGAGTGAATGTTAGTTTATGTACAGATACAGAGCCTTGAAAATATATAAACATCCACTGACTGACAACATGCATTTATCAGGGAATTTACTGTGAGTTTTATGCAGTACACTCTCACTTTTTAATGTTTTTTCCTACATTTTCAAACATATTCTGCATATAATAAACACTACACTACACTATTTATAAGCACTAATAAACACTACCCTAACATCCTCAAATTTCAATCCAAAAGTCCTTCTAAAAGTACAGGGACCTGGTCTAGATATCTTTACAATTTTAAAAAGTCTTAAATACAGTAAATACACTATCAAAGTGGCACTCCTGGGTTTCAGGGTGTGTGAGGATCTCCATGCTCTCCTTTTCTTACTTTCAACTATACATTTCTCAGGTCTTGGAGGTTCAAAGACTCAACAGGATATGAAATGAACAAGATAAGATCAAGAACCTGAAAACCTAAAATAAACTATGCAACATAAAGGAAATAAATCTTTCAAGGCCTTTTGGCTTCCCTCTGACTGTTTTGGAGAATTACACTCGTTTTTAACACCTTGTATTACACCATGGTAATCAATTAGTTGGTTTTTAGTTGAAACTTGGCCTTAAGTATACTGACACGATAAAGTAAAGAAGACAAAAATGACCTGAAAATCTTAATGTTGTCGTAATCAAGCTCAAACAACTTCTTTATACAACTTCTTTCCTTTGGATGGTGTTTTTTTTAAATCTCAGATTAAAAATCCCACAGAGATGTATTTTAAATAGGTACATAGCTAAACAAAGTGTGCAAAGCCCCTAAATTCTTGGAGTTTCTTACCAACAGCTAGTGTCATGACCTTGAGTTTCTCCCTGATGACCTTCACCACTCTGCTCTTCTGTAAGGGTGTGACTCGACAGCAGAGCACAGAACGGCAGCGTTTCGCCAGGTCCACGAAGCGGTCCTGCAGGTCTGACGATAGAACCATGGTCAGGGTGTATCCATCTATCACCAGAGAGATGTCTGGGGTCATATCCACATTACGAGGTTCGTTTGCGTACCTCCTCACCTCCTCCAGAGTGCAGTCCAGGATGGAGGTGCATGTGAGCTGGAAAACAACATGTGCTTATTTAGTTTGAAGTAATTTGGCTGTACAGGCTGCACAAAAGACCATCAGTGGTGAAAAAACAAACACAAAGAGGATGACAAGACTATTCCTCTGTACAAGAACAAATTACAGCATGTGCTGGTGAAAGAAACATTACTCTGTTGTTGAGTGATGTTCGTGATGCCTGGCTACAAGCAATTACAAGGCCCAGATCCCATCAGACTCATCATTGTTGTCTGTAAATAACTCAAGCTTCTTAGCCAAAGGAAAAACCAACATGATTTTAAAAATGGGTCACATCCAGTTTTTATTTTATCTATCAATCGCTGGCAAAATTTCATTAGGTGCGGTGGGGTGATGAGTGTGGGAGTGCATCCCTCAGGTGGTCATTGTGTTACAGTGTTAAAAATAGTTCATAACCAATATGCCTCCACTCTGGATCATGAGAGAAGGGGCATTTCCTCTGAGGGTTGATTATTAGACTGTTAATTAGATATGAAAGCATTAGTTATTGTATTGGGGGTAGCTCACTCCATTCATCATCAATGACTAGTCCCGTCTGAAAGGAGTGTGGCAGTGCCTTTGTTCCAGAGAGCTCCCCGTGTATGCGTTAGAGCTGCAAAGAGCTGACAGGTAATTTCGGTCTATTTGAGGCCAAGGATGATTAGACATGGTCAGGTTGTTATGAAGGGCTCATTCCTGTGCTACTAGGTCTTTAATGACCTCTGAGAAGCAGGGTCCACACCTGACACCTTATCTTTCTCAGATGGAAATGTGAGGGTTTGACCTTTAGTTAAAAT
This sequence comes from Thunnus thynnus, assembly GCF_963924715.1. Taxonomy (NCBI): domain Eukaryota; kingdom Metazoa; phylum Chordata; class Actinopteri; order Scombriformes; family Scombridae; genus Thunnus; species Thunnus thynnus. The sequence goes on along the minus strand of NC_089525.1, from coordinate 14,110,872 downwards.
GTAAAAATGGTCAAAAAGGTTTGGCCGTTTAAATTGGAGAGAGAAAATCTCACAGGTAAAACCTCCTGATTGGACTGCTTGGAAAACATGACTTAACTGAATGACCAACCAAAAAAGTTGTCAATGCTGCCATCTGAAACAAGCTGTATGTGATCAAATATAAGTTACATCTTGTCTTAATCTGTTTAAAAAGGCCAGCGTTCAGTGTTAAGAATTTAAAGTGTTTGTAAAATATTTTAAGCAGTAAATCATTTAAAATTTAATAGGATCATGAATCATCAGCTGTAACGCATCCCATTTTATATCTCTCTATGCAGATGATATTTTACTTTATTCTTTAAAAAAAACACCCAGTCAATATTCCCTCTTTTACAAGTATTGGACAGGTTTGGTAAGATCTCAAAATACAAGATTAACTGTTTTTGTTCAGCACTACTGCCCTTGAAGGAAATCTGATGTTACACTCATAATAATTAATAGTTGATTAACATTTAAGCAAAAAATGTCCAAACATTTGATGCTTCCCCAATGTGAGAATTTGCTTCTTTTTCTTTGCAGTTTTCTTACATTATAGAAAACTGAATACATTTGGGTTTTGGATTGTTGGTCCAGCAAAAAAAGCTATTTGAAGTCATCATTTAGATCTCTGGGATATTATGATGTTCATTTTTCAAAATATTCATATGTTTCACAGACCAAACCACTAATTGATTAAATTTGAGAAAATAATTAAAATAATCTTTCATTTCAGCACTATATAACAGAATACAATTTAATTTCTTGTTTGATTTACTGAAACTAATTCTAATTGTAGTCTAAGAAATGTATCAGAGATGCACCATCATTTATCATTTCACATTGAGCAGTAAAGGAAAGCAACTCTGAATCAACAAGGCAAGCATTAGTGAGGCAGACAGCGGCCTCCTCACCTTGTTTTTGCAGCTCATGTTAATCACCAGGTCTTCCTCTTCCAGTAGCCTGCAGGCATAGCCAATGTTGACAGCTGTCTCCGGCTTGTCACCAGTCAGCACCCACACCTGGATCCCTGCCTCCCGCAGTGCCATGATGGTGTCTGGGACGCTCTCCTGCAGACGGTCCTCGACGCCCGTCGCCCCTGCAGGAGAACACATATCCAGAGTCAAACATGATTTACAGACAGTTTAGCACAAATATGTGTGTTTATTACGTGTTTATTTGTGAATAGGCCGGCATGTTTTTACCTAGCAGGGTGAGGTTTGTTTCTAGCTGCACAGCAGTGTCCATGATGAGCTGCTCTCTGTTGTCTATAGCAGCTAGAGCTCTCTGTCTGTTTGCTGACCAGCTTTCATAAGCTTTGTCACTCACAACCTGCAGTACACACAACCATAAGATGTAAGAGAGCTGTTATTTCAACAGAAAAAAAGATGCTGAAAAAAATATATATATGTGAATATACACCTTTTTTGTAAAGCAAAGTGTACGCAGCCCATCTTTAGCATAGTAGTCAAGGTGATGCTGAGTATCTGCTACCATATTCTTCTGATTCCCACTAAGATGTTCTGAAAATAACATGACAGAAATATTTCTATAGTTTTCTTTTGAAATATGAAGTCACAGTATTGATTGACAAAATGTAAACAATATAGTAAATATGAGTACATTTAGTTTCACCTACACATACCTGCGTATGGGGTACCCAGTAGCTCCATGATAGCGTAGTCTGCACCTTTAGTGTACAGCACGTACTCTTTGGTGATTGGGTGTCGCACCAAGACGGACATTCTCTTCCTGTTGGAGTCAAAGGTCAAGGTGTCCAGCACCTCAAACACCAGGTTCTGCCCAGACGGGAGCCTCACCGTCACGCTGTCATGGGTGCGGCCCAGCAGAGTGAAGCCATATGCCTTGGCTGCATACACCAAAGCTGCCTCGTCTGGACTCTCTGCCTCATAGCACAGCTTATCTGAGGTCGCAGCAGGCTTGTCGCACTGGGGTGGAACATGGAGCGAACACGTTTGGGCCCCGTCGGTGTTGAGGTCTCCAGCCCTCTCCATTTTTACAGGGGGGTTAAAGTGGTCCTCCTCTATAACTGAGTCCTCTGATAAGGTATGGGTCCTCTTGGGCATTCGCTGCCAGGAGGTGAGGATGTGGCGAAGAGAGCCAGCCTTCCTCACCAGGCTGGACAAAGTGTCCAGTGGATTATTTGTCTGACAGTAGCGTGGAAACCCACTCGCCTGAAAAATTAAATAAAGAAAACAGAGAATGTATGTGTCATATACATGTGGCATTTTTGTATTGACATTTTGCAAAAACACACAGATGGTGATAGCACACAAAACCTCTTAAAAAACAACCTTGTCATCCATTTCCACTCTATTTCCTTTGGTGTTTTTACCTTTAATTACAAACTCAAGGGAAAACCCACTGCTTTCTCCCATCTGTCAGACCTCAGAACAGCACAGTCAGGAGTAGTGAGTAAAATTAATAAAGGTAACCCCGATTGCCCCTGCAAATCCCCCCTTACTATGTGGCTAATTTAGTGAAGACTCAGAACCTTTGCAACTGGGACTTTAAAGAAAAATGAAGAGCAATTAAGTACTGACCACTGAAGAAAGAGGAGAAACTTTAAGCTAGCAATTTAAGAAGACCTTCAAAATTTAACTAAATCTGAGAGGTTGATAGGAAGAATGAAATCTTTAAATTTGTGTCTGCTGCTGATTAAATCATATATTTCCCTGAATTATTGCAACCAGAGAGCTAGACAGCAGGTTTTAAGAGTTATATAAATCATAATATAATCAATAAGACAATTAATTCTCTTGCAGTTGTTGTGTAAGTTTGCATACTGGGAGTTTCAAGAGAACAAATCCTCCGCCCATCTTCTCCCTTCTCACTGCACCCTCCATCTCTACTTCCCATCCACAGTCACAGTAAACGGAGCACTCACCCTCTGTCTCTGAGCTGTTGCCATGGAAACCACCACCGTGTTGCAAATGGCGAGAGCCAGAAAAAAGTCCAGGTATGGATCCATCTTCCGGCTGCTGCTGCTGCTGCTGCTCTCTGCCCTGCTAATCTGCTGAAGCAGCTTCCTGTCTGGAATCACCTCAGTTTCCTGTCGGAGTAAAGTTAATCAGTTTGTTAATTAAAAGCTGCTGTTCCTTGCTTTCACTGATTTGATGTGACAGGATTGGAATAAGTCTTTTTTTTTTTTTTAGCTTTTAACCTTTTCATCCAGTTTTGTTTTCCCACATACAAATATAAAATCTCCAAGGAATATTTATAGGAAAGAGGAGAGGGGGATGGAAAAAAGGGAGAGAATGAAGGCAGTTTCCATTTATACAAACATGTGCTGTTCTGTTATAGACGCAGCATGAAGAACCAAAGATGGGCTGAGCGCCTCATTGGAATAAACACAAGACTTTTTCTGTCTCAGCCTGCTTCATTTGGCCTCTGCGTTTTGCCCTGTGGACAAAAATAGACACAGAGCTACTGTATATTAAGACGATGATGACTAATCTATAGTGCACGTTTACAGTTTATGTGACATCAGTGGTCTCTACCAAAAGGTGCCCAGCATGACCATATGTCCCGTCACAGACACAGGGGAAACTTTGAGCCAAAATTGATGTGCTCATCACTGACATCTAGCAGCTTGGCCATCTGCAGTGGGGACTGGGAACAGGAGGCCTTTTGACACAAGGATGGGTGAGATTTGGGTAAACAAATGTCAGTTTGAGGTCCGCTAAGTATGTATTCGCACATCAAGTATGTTTAACAAGGAGCATTGTTTTATGACAATGGTCAAAGGTTAAAAGTTACATCTTGAAATCCTAGAAATGCACCTGTATGAGTCTGTGCATATACATATAGATGCCATTATCTGAACAAATTTGAAGGAAAGAATGAGAATCAATACTGGCTGACGTACAGCCTGAAGTCAGTTTTGTCCACTCATACAATATTGATCTGAACTTAGCATTATCATTGAATCCTGACCCTTTTCCAATGCATGCTGGGATAAGCTCCAGCACCCTGTGACCTTGGGCAGGATAAGCAGTTTAGAGAATGGATGGAGGGATGAAATTTATATTTCCATACTGGTAAATGCAGTCTTATTGGCTAACACATTAGATCTTTTGGCAGTGTACACTGGTAAGACATCATATAAACCCGATAAGGAAATTGTAAATCATTTTAGTTTTACATGGAGCAGCGCCGAGTGCTAAGACAAGACGTCTCAACAGCCATCACATTAATGTTTAATGAGTTGGACTGCAGTTCAAAAGCTGGAGGCCAGTTCACTTTGTATCTGCGATTCATCATGTTTGAATTTGAGCCATTTATTTGAATGATGATTATGACTGCAAGGACACTTATTAATCAAGAAGAATAAATCTAATTTGTCGGCCTTGAGTGAACTACCTGTTTTCACCTCCTGCATGAGCAATCGAGGGAAATACTGATTCCCTATTGTTGCTTCCTGTGACCCTGTTCCTGCCTGACAATATCAAACCAGCAAATCCACAACCCCACCATCTCCAGGACCTGGAGTATCTGCTTCCTGACTGAGACATCATCTTACCAGTGGACTGCTGAAGGCCACATTGCTCTGGGCATTTCCTGCGCCCTTGCTCTTGCGTCGGCTGCCATGGTGATGCTGTGTGTTCTCAGGGTTCGTGTCCTCAGTATCCAGGGACCATCCCTTCTGTAGGGGTCGGGGCCGCTGGTTGAAGATGACCTCCTCCTCTGAATCTGGTTCATCAATGACAGTGAGGCGGATGGCTGCAAAAAAACAAAAAAACATGTTGATTCACATATAGTATACAGTATGTCAGGTCAAATCAAGTTCAGTTGTATGACCCTGTATCCCATTTAAAGTGGCAAAGACCCACATTAGACAGGAAAAAGGGACACCCCTGTCCAAGTGCATAAGGAACGACTCAAAAACAACACAGATTAAATAAATAAACCTTGTTAAGAATGTAAGAGGGGACTCAACTCCAGGATAAACAGATCCGTGATATGGAAAATGGAAAATGGAAATGTCTCTGATCAAGACAGAACACAATAATCAAGCAAAAATGATAAAATATGTTAAGAGTCTCATATGTACTCACTTTGTATCTTTTCTCCACTCCTTATAAATTTAGCATATATTCTGTCAGAATGGTATTTGAGAAAAATGCATGTGTACATCCACATGCAAGACAAGAGTCCCAATTGCACTTCAACATAATATCATGCAGAATCCAGGAAATCCAAACCAACCAAACATGTTACACAACTTAATCAAACCATTGTGTTTCTTAAAACACGTGAGCAGCCCTGTGATGCTGAAACACAACAGAAAATAAAGAAGTTTGTTGGAAAGATTTTTTTTAAATGAAGAGGAAACAAAGATGACTAGTCTTAGATCATCAAGGAAAGCTAAATTAAATCAGCCTCAGCTGTATTTAGGTTCATCTGTGCTTTGGGCTAATGCTAACATTAGCTTTAACATTAAATGAATATTTCAAAATTTGGGGGCAATTATACACATATTTGCTTTCCTGTTAGATGAGATAGAGTGAAGATCAATACCTCAATGTCTTTGCATTAACTAGCCTATGTAGCTAGCGCCAGGAGTTATGCTTAACTTAACAGTGTTGTTCACTTGTAAGCTTAAAAGGTGTTTGTTGGTTGTTGTTTTTTTCACTATTGACAGAGCCAGGCTAAATGTTTCCCTCTGCTTCAAGTTTTTATGCTAAGCTAAGCTAATCAGCACCTGGCTCCAGCTACAGACATGAGAGTGATATTGATCCTCTCATCTAACTCTTGGCAAGAAAGTGAGTAAGCACATTTCCCAAAATGTTGAATGATTCAGCGGAATGATTAGTGGAAGTGGCGCAAGATGAAACGTCAGGGCAATTTTATTTAGGGACTTTTCATTCTAAGTCAGGATTTTTTGGGGATTTCGGGGATTTGGCTACTAGGACTATGAATTTTTGTACCAATTTCATGGCCATTCATTGATGTTGGTTTATTAACTGTCCATATATTTCACTCTGGATCAAAATGTTGGACTCATTTCAAGGACATAAATACTAAGATCAGTGCTACATGCTGCAGCTGCACATTTTAGGAAGTTCTGAGACTGCTGCACAACTCAACATGCATACTGCAGCATATCACAGATGGACTTTAATGTCTAATGTACCGTTCTCTTTGTGTGGGTACTCTGTGCCCATGATGGAGCACCGGCGAAATACCATCTTGTTCTCAGTGAGGGTGCCGGTCTTGTCTGAGAAGATGTATTCAATCTGGCCCAGATCCTCGGTGATGTTCAGGGCCTTACACTGCATACGGCTGTCTGTCTCCTCATCGTACAGATCGATGTCATTGGTGATGAAGTAGATCTGGCCAATCTTCACCAACTCAATTGACACATAGAGGGAGATAGGAATCAGAATCTGCAGAGGAGGGGAGAGGAGAGAAAAGCTTAGTTTTATGACTTTAAAATGAGCAAAAACACACTTCCAGCCATCACAAATAGACACAGACAGACTCCTTCACCTGCAGCAGGATGATCATGGTGAAGAACATGTAGAAGCTAGACAGACTGGGACTATCCAGGTGACCGTTGCTGTTGGGGACCAGGTAAGGGGGCACACTGGGCAGCGCCTGCAGCCATAAGAAGTGACCTGCATGTGTGAGGACAGGGGGATTAATCACACCGACTGTCGCACAGGGAGGGAGGCTATTTTTGGCAACCACACCTTCCCCTGTCTCCTCCCTCTTCTCCTCGTATGTGTTTAGGCTTGTGGCCAAAGTGACTGATCGGGGGCTATTGGAAATTAAACGTCCCCTCATGAGTGTAAAAGCATTAATCATGAACTGGTCTGTGTAGCGATTTTATGGTTAAGTTATGTAATTCACCACTGACCTACTGCGCCGACGAGACACATACTGAGGAGGAGAATGACACAGAAGATGACGTCTATGTTCAGCTTCCGCTCTAGTTTGCTGCGCTTGTATCTCGGCCCGTTATTGTTGAGCATGGTCTTGGTTTCATGGCCTAAAAGGTGAGATCAGAAAGTGTTGATTCAGTTACCAACAACAGACACTCCACAGCCAGTAAACTCCAAAGGAAACTGAATTTTATATCTTATAAATGCCCTCATTCAAGGTCAATTGATACAAAAGCCAGGCAGTAGCTACCATAGAGGACAGAGAGGTCACGTCATCAATAATGTTTCTGGAAGTCTATAATGACATAAAGATGACTTCACACTCTGCAATTATACAAATCTCACACATTTTGGATTTTTCAGACTGATTCAGATATTTTCAGCCACATCTAGTGCCATCATCTGGTCAAATTTGGTTGGTTTATGAGCCTCATCTGTACTTTGTGTTGAGTGCTAATCAGTAAATGTTAGCATGCTAACAAACGGTGGTTAACATGGTAAACAATATACCTGTTAAACATCATCATGTTAGCATTGTCATTGTCATACACAGTATATATGCATATGTTAGTATGCTATGGTTAGCATGTAGCTCAAAGTTTAGTAGAGCACAGAACAGCTAGTGTGACTGTAGAAATTTAGTCTTGTTTAGATTAAACTAATTTTTTTTAAAAAAGGTGAAATTGTGTGATTTTTATAATATACTCTTTTAATTTTTTTTACAGTTTGTTTGGTTGCATGGGGGAAATCTGGACTCATGACCTCTCAGATCCTGGCTACGGTCCTGCATAGACAAAAATACCAAAGGCTCAAGGTCAAAGCAGTGAAACAGCTGAGAAAATGGAGAATATACCTGCATACACCACAAAGCCGACAGCATGATCTGTGTTTCTGACTGTGCAGCCTCGCAGCAGCAGACTCTCAATTCCAGCGCCCACCTTGTCCTTATCAGGTTTCTCTCTGCGGCAGGAAAAAGTGAGAAACCTCCTTTGTACTGTCAGACCTTGTTAGATATTCATTACTGCTTATGTATTCCCCATTAGCAATTTTCCTGCTTTACAGCCATAGCTGGACAGCATGGGTACACCAGCTAAGCGCTGTGGTGCCCAAGGAAATCGATTATAGTCTATTACAGCCCCAATAATGCCTCCAGTGGCATCAGAAAGTGCAGCGAGTGGGCTGGAATTAGTTTTGCTCGGCTGCTCTGAAAGGCTCAAAGAGACAGTTTGGGGGAATCCATGTGATCTGTGTATTTGATACTCACACATAACACTTGAAGTGATTCAGGTTGTTGTTGGGCCTTTCACACACCACAATACTGTTGAAGCTTTCAGGTTCAAATTCAGGATCCTGGGAAATGAGAACGGGTGTAAAGCCACTATAGTAGGAATTGAAACTTATGTAGCTTTACCTGTACTTCCAGAGTGACATAATGATTATTACTGACAGGAAACACGGTCCAGAAATGTACATATAATGTATGTAATCCAACAGGTTTTTTGTTACCAGCCTTTCATCTTTTGACATTGACATAATGTTCTGCAGTTACCGTAAATGTTCAGTAAGTAATGTCAGGACACGTTGTAGTTATTCTCACACAGTTTGTTAAATGTCAGTAAAGGTGAGGCAGTACAGAAGAGATGGGGATACAAGACTGTGATGAAAGTAGAAAGACGGGAAGGACGCTAAATACACATATTTCTCAGAGACTCACTGAGGTGCAGAAGCCAGACACCACCCTCCTCTGTTTCAGGTTGGTCTCTCCATCCAGGTTGGCTGTCTCTATGTGACACACACCGTTCGGGTCTGATGTGTGCAGGAGCAGGAGGTCCACAGAGACAATCTCATTGCAAAACACTTTCACAAAATCTCCCACCCGTACATCCTTCCAGCACCGCTCCACAAACTGCTTGTCTTTCCTGAAATCAAAGATGTGGGATACCAACAGAGGATTTTCTAAAGAGACACACAGGTCCCTGTAGGTGACTTTTATATTGATTTTTGTCACATATATTAACTGCACCTGTGGCATTGTGGCAGAATTTCTTTATGTTTATGCAATCAAATGAAATATTGACTCACTCGTTATGGATACAAAATCACAGCACCTGCTTAAGTTAAGGAATAAACAATACAACCACCAAATGAAAAATCGATGCTGTTGTTTTTGGAGAGCAGCCCAGATGTGTTTTGTGTGTTTTAGAACAGGGAAACTTTCCAAAAAGGTTCAAGGCAAACAGCGATTTAGAGGAAGACACAGAGCCACACACTTTACTGTGTAAATCTGTACGTTGAGTGCTAACTAATCACCAGTGACAGAGAGCAGTAGGTATGCTGCCCTGCATGTACGACCTGACTGGGTGGCTTCCACACAACACCACACCTCACCTGAAACAAGCCCAGAGGGGGAGATGATGTATTTTTAGTATGTTGTGTTTAGATAACTCCGGGTTGCATAAATATTCTGTCATGTCAAGGAAGCTTCATTTTACGTCAGGCAGCCTAATTATTAGTTTCCAGTCATGGGAAGGTCCATTTCTCAGAAGTGTGCCATGTTCTCACATCCCATGGAGTCTATTACATCCCAGACATGCAGTGGTGGAAAGAAAATCTTTAAATATTTTACGCTGCTTTCTGCTTCTACTCCACCACATTTATTTCACAGCTATAGTTGCCAGTTACTTCTCAGATAAAGACTTTAAATGTAAAACATATGATCACTATATAAAATATAAGGCATTGTTATAGATGAAACTAACCAGCAGTATATAAAGTTGTTAAAATGAGTAATAAAAGTAAAGCAATAAAAGTAATAATATAAATGATAAATGCAACACTTTTGCATAATACTTCTGTACTTTAACTTGAAGGATAGATTCACAAATTTTCAAGTTTGCTCTAAAACAACAGCCAGGTGCCCAAATGAACATTCAAATAGATTTTTCTCGCTGTAATAATTCCTCCTGTTCATACTGACCATTAGAAGATCCTTTCATAATGTAAGTGATGGGGGACAAAATCCACAGTCCTCCATCTGTGAAAAAGTGTATTTAAAACTTTATTTGAAGCTAATATGAAGCTTCAGCCATCCAAATTAGTCAAATCAAGTCAATGTCTTAAAGTCTTTTTAGTTTAGGTCTTTTTAGTGCCAAAGTCCCTCTTTTGGATACGATCCTTCGAGACACAAAGAGGGAATTTTATAATAAAAAGACTGTAAATGTGTCAGATATCCACTTTATTTGACTAACTCAGACTGCTGAAGTCTCATATTAACTTCAGATAAACTTTTAAATACATTTTCACTCAAAACAAGGACTGTGGATTTTGTCCCCCATCAATCAACATTGAAAAAGCATTATGAAGATATCTTCTAATGGCCAGTATGAACAGGAGGAACAATCATATGGGCAGCTGACTGTTGTTTTAAGACAAACTTGAAAAACTGTCTGACTTTTACTTGTAATGGAATATTTGTTTATCTGTGTTATTGATCATTTAACTGAAGGAAGTTATCTCAAAACTTCTTCTACCACTGCAGACATAAGCGTAACCACTAAACTGTTTTAAATACCTCACACGCAGTCTTTCTGATGCCAAACTACGTGGCTGTCTAATCATCCAACCAATCAAATCATTTTTTCTAATTTCTAAATATAACGCATTTCTGATCTTTAAGAAATAAATTTCAATTGCTTTTGTGACTTTAGCTCTTCCCCAAACAAGCTTCCTAATGTGTCTTTGTGATAATGCCTCAGAATGTGGAGATTTTGTGGAAAAAAACCCCTACTCTTTACAGATAAAGTGACACTTTATAGATAACGTGTCATTTGATATTAGCTGTGATAAGAGTCACATTCATACAATGTGTAAATCAACTCTTATAGATCATTAAACAGCAGGCAAGAACAAGTTTAATGCGCTGCACTGAGCAGACAATAAAACAAGACGTTTAACAATGTAATGACACAAGCTGGCACTCAATCAAAAGGATTAACTGCCAGCCTGTGTTTGGTACGTTTGAGCGCAGGTGGATTGACAGGAGTTTAAGATATAGAGACGAGATAAATGGGATGACCCTGAAGATAAGGTATGTCACACTCAAACACACACATACTTCACACCTTTCTGGAAACAACATGCAGGTGAAGGGTGACGGCAAATAAAGACATGCATCCAAGAAGGTGATGAATAAAAGCTGAACCCTCATCAGACTGCATTCCATGTGGGCTTTAGTGTGCACTGTGTGGCAGACGTAAGAGCCCTCTTTCATGATGTGTGTTGAGACTTCACCTACATATGGAGAGAGATGCAGTGTGTGGAATCCTGAAATGTATTCTTGGGCTTCTTCTGGAAACATTTGTAAACTTCAAAAGAAATCCCAGCCGGTCGATTGCACCGACTTGAACCTGTTCTTATCTTTACAAGCCCAAAATGAAGCTTTAGCATCTCCACCATGAGAGACTCACGAGAGCTCAACTCAACTGCTGCTTATCTGATTGCGTGAGGCAGTGACGACTAGTGTCCGCCAACGGGCCCAGAGGGACTAGCGTGTTCTCCGAAGTGTCTGAAATGCAGCGTCTGGAGTCTGCACCTCGGGCCACCTGGACACACACATCAACACACACACACACACACACACACACACACACACACACACACATACACACACACACACGATGCACGCTGAGGCTGCACTTCCCAGCATCCCTGCTGACTCTTCTTGGGAAATATGAAAGCAGGCAGCTTCTGGTTAATGATAAAACCCTTACAGAGGGTGAATCTGTGAGGATTCATCATTGGGGGGGTGTCTTGTGAAACCCTCCAGTCTCACATCATATCCAGAGGAAATCCACATCCCCTCTTCCTCCTCCTCCTCCTCCTCCCACTGTACTCCAAAATCACAGCAATGAAAGAGTTGAAAATGACAGGGTTGATCCTCCTTTGTGAATTATTCATTTTTCACCAGTAATTCAAAAATAGATAACCGCTAACCTTTACTGTCTTTGCTGACGCAACACCCAGATGAGGATTTCATCAAATGTGCACAATGCGATGGTGAGAGATATTGTTGTGAGGCTCTTCAAAAGAGGAATAATCTCCCACACATTTTCTATTTCTAAGTCAAAAATTCCCACGGGGTGCTGAAACGCAGAGGAGGTAAAACACACACACACTGTAGCACACAATCACATAAATCTACACACTCACACAGACATCAACATGCTGGATGATGAGAAACACAAACACAGATGTGGAGTGTTTCCTCTCGCCACATCATGTGTGAAAACAGCACAACACTCTGTTTCTATATTCAGGACGTGATTGTCTTTGACTGTTACCTGCTGTAGATGAAGCACGGCGTGTTGTTGAGCTTCCTGTCCGACTGGTACCTCCTGAAATCCTCCCAGGCGTCCTTCAGGGCGGTCAGACACAGGATGACACAGATGGGGATCAGAGCTACCTCGGGCTCGAAGGCGCTCACCACAGGGACAAAGTTCAGAATAGCCAGGCCCACAAAGTAGATGTTCGCCAGACGGTGAAACTGCTCAAAGAGGTTCATAGGGATGAAGAAGAGGAGGGTGTATTTGGTGGTCTTGATGGCATTGCTGTAGAAGTGGCGGTTGGGTTGCTTCCCTTTCTCCAGGCCTTCATAAGGCAGGTTTGACACCAAGTAGCGGAGGTCCCTCTCCCGCGCCCTCTGACCTCTCAGAGCATCCCTGACCAGAGCCAGAGGGCTCCTCCACGTCATGGCTGCTTCGTTTGTCTCCTTTTTTTCCTCTTCCCAACCTCTCAAAACTCACTGATCCTGTGATTTAACAAAACTCTCCTCACACCCATTCCCTCCTTCAGTCTGTATGTGTGTGTGTGATCTATGGAGCCAGGTAAAAGCAAGTGACAGCACACCTTTCCCTCCTCTAAGTCCGCCCCTCGCATTGACAGGTGTGTTTGCATTCCTGCTTGTGGAGTCAGTAAGTCACAGAGAGGCGACTAATTACAGTAGAAAATTCAGTTGTAAGTGCTCCATTGACTCAGTTGATTTTAATTTTGCTGTCAATAATCTCATTTCAGCAGAATCACTGAGCCATTAGCATGTTTTCAGCTCTCTGACATAGTCCTTCACACTGCATCATAATGAGTCAACCTGTCATTAATAGTTTACACACTGATGTTATTCTTGTAAATTAAACACTGAAAAAGTAAAATTCAATAAAACACTAATACAGCAGACAAAACTGCCAAATGAGCTGACAATCTAATACTTGCAGAGCAGAAAATTGGTGCAGTGGGTCATAAGGAGATTTGAACTGACAACACAACACCGAGCAGAGTGCGACTACTGCTCGGGGCAAACATATATGAGGAGTCTGCACTGTGTGAATGAACACAGCAGAAGGGACTTACACACTTCATACAGCTTCAGATGGACAACACACATCATTTAAAGATACTGAGATCATCTGTCTGAAATAATCATTATGCTACTTTATTGATACCTGCAAGAAAATTCAGAGAGGTCAGAGGTCAGCTACAGAAGACTGAACTGTGGGCTGGGAATTAGTTTTACATGTTGAATGATAAAAGTTGGATCATGTCCATCAAACAGGATGAATGTATTTAAATGTGTTTACGTGTGTGTGTGTGTGTGTGTGTGTGTGTGTGTGTATACGTATGACGGACTACAACAAAGCAGCTTCTTGCACAGATGGCAAACATGTAGGATTCCTTCCACTTCCTCATGTTGACATATGTTGTCTTTTCCAGAGCAGGCTGCCGAACCTGTTTAAACAGGACAGATTTGCACGGTGTCAGTCATTGATTGTGCTCAGATTTAAATATATGGTCCTGCTGCTGAAACTACATGCACCCGGTTATGATATGATGCAAAACATTTGGGGATATTATTGGGAAATTGCTTTAAAATAAAGCTGAATGGACCTTTATTGTCTTTTTTTCTTTTCTTTTTTTTTTTTTTTAAGGATGTCATGCTCAACCTTGCAGGTGATTTATTATCAGTCAGATGTAAATGATTTCCTGTTTCCTGTCCTTGAACAGTTGACGCAGGTGGGTTTGTCTCTCTCCTGGGCAGCGCAGCCTGTTTTTCCATCACATACGTGTAGCAGGGGAGCGGCATGACGCGTGTGTCCCAGACTCACCCTCTCACCCCGTCCCAGTCAGTTCTGGCCGGGTTTGGCTCTGCTGGCACGCCGACTGCACAGTGGCGCAGCTGTGAGTCCACACTTTGCACGTACACACAGAGAGAAAACACACTCAAACAACAAAACACACACACACATGATTCTACAGAGCAGAGGGCTGTGCATCCCTAATTACTCCAGTGACATGGAAACACTACAAAGTAGAAAGCATCTGCCTTTTCCCCCCCTCTCTTACATGTCAACACTAATGC